>NW_012114711.1:3414260-3555825 GCF_000951035.1 Colobus angolensis palliatus
AATATATATGAAATATATAAGTAATAATAAATATATATATATATATATGAAATGAAGAAAGAGACTATAGCGAACAGATACTGCTAGTGCCTGTAGATCCAACCATGCCCCAAGGCCAGAATATACTACTGGAGTCTCCAAATATATGAGACAATAAATTTCCATTAAAACAGTGTGAGCTGAAGCTTTTGTTTTTTGCAATAAAAATAGTATGATTGAATAGTCTTTCCACTATACCAGGTAGCCATCGAATGAGGAATTCCCTGGTAAAATTAATTAATTTGAATGACAAATTTGATCTTCAAGACTGAATTTCTCTTTTTGCAAGTATATGTGTGGTATTTCATTTGGGAGAATTATCCAAATAATTTTTTTTTTTTTTTTTTTTTTGAGACGGAGTCTCGTTCTGTCCCCCAGGCTGGAGTGCAGTGGCCGGACCTTGGCTCACTGCAATCTCCGCCTCCCGGGTTCAAGCAATTCTCCTGCCTCAGCCTCCTGAGTAGCTGGGATTACACGTGCCTGCCACCATGACCAGCTAATTTTTGTATTTTTAGTAGAGACAGGGTTTCGCCATATTGACCAGGCTGGTCTCGAACACCTGACCTTGTGATCCACTCACTTCAGCCTCCCAAAGTTCTGGGATTACAGGCGTGAGCAACCCTGCCTGACCAATCATTTCTTAATTAAATACTTGACTCTCTCTGCATAGCCATAATGAATTAAGAATGGAAATGATGCTGAGATGGAAGAAAATTTGGAATCATTACTGTTGTCCCACCTAATTAGGACACTCATAATGACCAATGAAGAATCTACAGTGATTTCATTATAATGATTTGGTATTCTAGATGTCCACACTCAGTGTAAACAAAGGAAACAGGAGCTTCTTTGCAAAAACACACATAGGGGAATAACAAAGATACATAATTGCAAATCTTAATATCTCTGGTCTAAGGATGAGGACATAGGTTGACTCTGGGCATAAAATTATGATTTTTGGCTTCTGCATGTTGCATAGCTTGGATATTAAACAATTGAAAACAAACTTTTATTTTATCTTTAGTTATTTGAGAATTTTAGAATAAAGTAAGTATGTTGAGAAGTTTCCTAAGTGAACAATTTTCTTAATAATTTCATCCCAAAGTTTGCTATATTTTAGCTTGCATTTATGTTTATTAGAGGTATAAAAAATAATTTAAGTAATTTCTATATCAGCAATACACCTTGTTTCACTTAGATTCACATGTTAGAATCTTTTGTTCAAACAATTATACTGGATAAATAAATAAGCGATCTTTAAATAGTAATATTTATATTCTTTTTTTATTACACTTTAAGTTCTAGGGTACGTGTGCACAACATGCAGGTTTGTTACATATGTATACATGTGCCATGTTGGTGTGCTGCACCCATTAACTCATCATTTACATTACGTATATCTCCTAATGCTATCCCTCCCCCCTACCCCCTTCCCATAATAGGACCCGGTGTGTGATGCTCCCCTTCCTGTGTCCAAGTGATTTCATTGTTCAATTCCCACCTATGAGTGAGCACATGCGGTATTTGGTTTTCTGTTCTTGCAATAGTTTGCTGAGAATGATGGTTTCCAACTGCATCCATGTCTCTACAAAGGACACGAACTCATCCTTTTTTATGGCTGCATAGTATTTCATGGTGTATATGTGCCACATTTTCTTAATCCCGTCTGTCGCTGATGGACATTTGGGTTGGTTCCAAGTCTTTGCTATTGTGAATAGTGCCGCAATAAACATACATGTGCATGTGTCTTTATAGCAGCATGACTTATAATCCTTTGCGTATATCCCCAGTAATGGGATGACTGGGTCAAATGGTATTTCTAGTTCTAGATCCTTGGGGAATCGCCACACTGTTTTCCACAATGGTTGACCTAGTTTACAGCCCCACCAACAGTGTAGAAGTGTTCCTATTTCTCCACATCCTCTCCAGCACCTGTTGTTTCCTGATTTTTTTTAATGATTGCCATTCTTAAAAACAAGAAATGGGGAAAGGATTCCCTGTTTAATAAATGGTGATGGGAAAATTGGCTAGCCATAAGTAGAAAGCTGAAACTGGATCTTTTCCTTACTCCTTATGTGAAAATTAATTTAAGATGGATTAGAGACTTAAATGTTAGACCTAAAACCATAAAAACCCTAGAAGAAAACCTAGGTAATACCATTCAGAACATAGGCATGGGCAAGGACTTCATGTCTAAAACACCAAAAGCAATGGCAACAAAAGCCAAAATTGACAAATGGGATCTAATTAAACTAAAGAGCTTCTGCACAGCAAAAGAAACTACCATCAGAGTGAACAGGCAACCTACAGAATGGGAGAAAATTTTTGCAATCTACTCATCTGACAAAAGGCTAATATCCAGAACCTATAAAGAACTCAATCAAATGTACAAGAAAAAAACAAAAAAAAACCATCATAAAGTGGGCAAAGGATATTAACAGACAATTCTCAAAAGAAGACATTCATACAGCCAACAGACACATGAAAAAATGCTCATCATCACTGGCCATCAGAGAAATGCAAATCAAAACCATAATAATATTTATATTATATATCTTTATTCAAGAATAATATTTTGCTCAACATACATATTTGTGTAATGCCAAAAATTTATTCTCCAAACATCTCTCACAATAATGCTTAATATGTAATACAATGTAATACTCAATATAACACAGTCTCTAATAATTAATACTTAATATAATCCACAACAATAATAATCTATCGGCACCTATACTATAAAAAGGTAATACTTAGATAAGGTTAGCTAAATTTTCTCCAAAATTACGAAGTATTTGAAAATTAATTATTACAATATTACATGTCATAAATAGCTATTTTTCCTAGTGATTTTTATTTTATTAAATAAGTGTGTATATACACATATAACTGTGTATATATGTATATATATACACACTTTATATACCTATACTTTTTGGATTTATATACCTATATACTTACAGGTATATAAAGTATATATATATACACTTATGTGTGTATGTGTATATATTTATATGTATATACTTATATACTTATTTATATTTATAAATAAGTGTGAGCAGCCGGGCGCGGTGGCTCAAGCCTGTAATCCCAGCACTTTGGGAGGCCGAGACGGGCGGATCACTAGGTCAGGAGATCGAGACCATCCTGGCTAATACGGTGAAACCCCCTCTCTACTAAAAAATACAAAAAACTAGCCGGGCGAGATGGCTGGCGCCTGTAGTCCCAGCTACTGGGGAGGCTGAGGCAGGAGAATGGCGGGAACCCGGGAGGCGGAGCTTGCAGTGAGCCGAGATCGCGCCACTGCCCTCCAGCCTGGGCGACAGAGCGAGACTCCGTCTCAAAAAAAAAAATAAGTGTGAGTGTGTATATATATACTAATAAGTGTGTGTGTATATACACACACACACCTCTATATATAGAGAGAAAGGTATATATACACTTATTAGGTACATATATATACTACTTTTGTAGGTATATCTATACCTACAAAAATAAATGCAGAAATATGCCTCTGACTAGAATAGCTTGAGAGGTATTATGAAATATCACTTTGAACTAATTATTTCACATGAAAATCAGCATGAAGTATGTTTCAATTTATTTGTTAAGAAATAGTCTGAATTTAGCTTGTGGATCCTAGGTTAATACATTTCCTAACACATTTAAGAGCTTGTATTTTTCACTGCTTTTGGCACTGATTCTCCCCTGTCTTCATTTTATGTTATTCTTTCTCATTTATGCTTTTTTCCTTAGGTTGGTTCTCTATTTCTCTCTCCCTATATCATTTTCTCTTAAGACAGTTGGTGGCATGTGAAGATGGGATTTAACTATTAGCACAATCTTGCCTTTGCATGGCAGCCTTTCCCCTAAGGAACTGGCTTTCCTTTGAAATTGGCTTTAGATCTGACAGGGCTTCTGCAGTTTCACATTACTGCTAGTCCAATAGAGAAAATGAAGCCAAGAAATTTGATCAGGTTATCCTAGGGCAAAATAAAAGGTTGATTTGGGGAAATGCTTAATTTCCATGATCCAACAGGGATTTACCAGCCTGATTCTCCTGAGAAAATCAGAATCTGGTTTTCCATTTATCCATCCAGCTTTTCCAAATTACCATCTCTAGGTGGTTTTAAAGATAAGAAACTGGAATGGTTTCTAAACGTTGAATTCAATTTCTGTTATGGAGTTATCTTAAAACATGGGTCAGAACAGCAAGCCCCTCTCCCCTCTCTCTGACCCCAACTACTACCAAAATAGTCTATGTCTTTTTGAGGTCTTTAGTAGATTTACTCAAAAAGATTCAAGGAAACTGAAATAAATGCTTCAGAGTCGGGGACCATGTTAGCCAAAGGTTAAGAATCACAGACTAGGTTAATTGAGGAACAATTTTCAGAATCTTATATTCTTTTATCTTTCTTGCTTCACAGAGAGGAATGTTGGGCAATGGGCTGTTTCATTAAGCAATAAGGAGAAAGTAATCTGACACCTATTCCTTGCATCATTAAACATCAGATGAACTAATATGCATAGACTCTTGCTATTATTGCACAAAGCCTTTCAAAATGGTCAACATCCACTGCCATGCTTTCTTGGCTGTATTTTTAAATATTCTATATCTGATGAGTAATAAATTCAAGACTAGTTTAATTTTATAAAGGAACTAGATGTGTCCATTCTCCCTCATTTGTACAACCTTGTAATATACACATGTGGAAAATTGGGGACAACATTGCTTACTTTCTTTACACAGAACCAATTTAAATTTGTCACTCTCATTTACTTACTGCAGAGAAAAATAAGGAGCATATCTTTTGAGGCTTAGCTTTGCATTTCATACACTATATAGGCAAATGTGGGGGTGTCACAACACATGCAGGTGAAAAGGTGTCTACTAATTAAGAACCATCATTCAATGTCATTTCTGCATTAGATTAAGAAAAATACATTAGAATGCTCCATGTTATTTTTCTCAAGAGGTCAAAATCCAAGCTACTAAATTCATCAGAACAAACATAATCACTTTTTATTCATTTCAAAACAGTTCAAGCTAAAATTAGGTTTCATTGGCCTTTTACCAACATGGCTTCTAAATGCATCATAAGCATTTCTTCATTTTGAAAAAGTTACTACAATAGGCCACATACATCTTTGCCCATATTCATTTATTTTGTCAAGTCAAGACAGTTCATTAGAAGTGTAAATATTTTTTCTTTGGTTCTAGGGCATAATTTTTCTTCTATAGACTTTCCAGAATATACCTGGGGAAAAGAAGTTTTGATTCACAAATTGAGTCTTGAGCTCTTGCTAAGACACAGAAGGGTGAAATTCAAACTGTATGTATGCAAATGTAGTTCTGGTGTTTTAACTAAATCAATTTGGACAACCTCTTAGATTTTTTTTTTTACTTTGCTGATGATAAAATTAGTCTTTCATCACAGTCAGCCTCTTATGTGTATGACTGCTGCCTCATGTGTAATTTACTTGAAAATATCGTTTGAAAATAAAGATTGAAAATATCTTACTAATTAATGATCCAAACTTAATAATAATATTGACTTAAAAACAATGTTGTTTCTACACAAGTGAGGTGAAGTTCAGAGTACAAATAACAGGATAGTTAGGAAAGAAAAACTGCTTGAAACTGCTTCTATATTTTGTACTAAGATTGATTGGTTCTAAGTTATTTGGATGACTACCTCAGTTATCCACTTTACTGGTATAGATATGGTTTAAGTCATGGAAATAAAATAAATAGTAATAACTTTAAAAATGAATAAACACACAATTAACTGATGTTGCAGATACTTCATTAATACAATATTTAGTTTCTAATTTGTTCATATAGACATATAAAAACAGGAAACTACAGATAGGTCATTTATATAATGAATAACTTTAAAAAACATGCTAACATGTAACAAGAAAAAAAGCATATCATATTTGAAATCATGTAATTCTGACACCCTACATAAGAAGAGAGAAATTATCATGAGAGAAAGCACAACACAAATTTAAATTTTGGGTGATAGTTCCTTTCCCTTTTATTTTGAATAAATGGTCATTGATTATAATATATGATAATATGGTGGTCTGCTTGGTTAAAGTTGATAATAATCATCATTTTCCATTTGATTTGTGCACACATTTTGAGTAGTACGATTGTCCCTTGGTATCCATGGACGATTGGCTCAGAGATCTCTTGTGGATACCAAAATCTGCAGCTGCTCAAGTTCCTGACATAAAATGCTGCAGTATGTCCATATAACCTATGCACATCCTCTCATATAATGTAAATCATCTCTAGATTACTTATAGTATCTGACACAATGTAAATGCTATTCAAGGCCAGGCACGGTGGTTCATGCCTGTAATCCCAGCATTTTGGGAGGCCGACGCAGGAGGATCACGAGGTCAAAAGATCGAGACCATTGTGGCCAACATGGTGAAACCCCATCTCTACTAAAAATATAAAAATTAGCTGGGTATGGTGGCACGTGCCTGTAGTCCCAGTTACTCGGGAGGCTGAGGCAGGAGAATTGCTTGAACGTGGGAGGCGGAGGTTGCAGTGAGCTGAGATCACGCCACTGCACTCCAGCTTGGTGACAGAGCGTGACTCCATCTCAAACAAACAAACAAACAAACAAAAATTGTTCTACTGCATTGTTTCGAAAATAGTGACAAGAAAAAAAAATCTGTTTATATTCTGCATGGACATATTTTTTCCAATATTTTCTACTTGTAGTTGATTGAACCCATGGAAGCTGAACTCACCAATAGAGAGGGCCAGTTGTATGCAAATATGCAGAACACGCTAAGTATTAGACACCAAATATGCTACAAAGATGACTAAGACCTGGCTCTCCTCGAGTGAAGATGAGCCACAGGCTACAATATGGCGGAGACTCCATTTTAGTCTCCATCATACACCATTTATTGGCAGCTTACGGAGTTCATGTTCTCGTTTGTAATGTAGTTTTCTTTATATCCTTGGAAGTTCATAAATGAGAGATTCACAGCTAGAAAAGTTTTCTGTATGAATATGCAGAGGTAATAAACTGTGTCTTTTAAAGTACCTGAATCAGAGCAGAAGTACCTGAATCAGAGCAGACAGACTCAGATTCAAGTAAGTTTTCAGCTGTATGACCTTCAGTAAAACACTCAAACTCTCTAAGATTCATTTGGTATATCGGAAAAATGAGAAAAATAAGTATAGATCTCATGGATGCATGTGAAGATTAAATTAGGTAATATATCAAGCATTTAGCACAGTACCTAGTACAATAATTACTACAACAATAACACAAAATAAACTACTATTAGTATTAATGAAACTCAAGTTGCCATGGAAGTTCCAAGGAAAATTTCTGTGGAATGGGGGGGATCAGAAGCATTCTAATAGAGAATTAAAGGATTTGTTGATATAAAACAGACCAAGAAGACAACACAAGTGTTTCAGGAGAAACGAGTGGAAAAATTAAGTGCTGAGTGTTAACAAAACAAGGTGTGGTCTTGAGAGAAAAAATGTATAGTCAATCATTGCTTAATGACACGATGCACTCTGAGAAATGCCTCCTTAAGCAATTTCATTCTTGTGCAACATTTCAGAATGTGCTTACACTATCTTGGATGGCATAGCCTACCACACACCTAGGCTATATGGGACAGCCTATTGCTCCTAGGTTACAAACTGTACAACAGGTTACTATACTGACTACTGCAGGCAATTGTAAACCCATGGTATACATCTGTGTTACTAAGCATATTTAAGCATAGAGACAGTACAGTAAAAATACAGTATTGTACTCTTACCATACCACTGTCATATATGCAGTCTACATACCGAAATGTGGTGTTGGTAGGAAATGATGATAGTTAAATTTGAATGAAAGCAAGTATTAAGATATAAGACTAGAAGCACAATTTGAAACACAAACTTACCGGTTCTTAAAAGACAGACCTAAAAGTCTTTATTTCATAGGGCAATTGAAATATTTGCTAATTTTTGAAGTTAGTAAGATGGATTGAATATGTAGGAAAGCAGATATGAGAAACAAATTTAGAAGACTGTTACTAAAGTCGAGACAAAGTGAAATGAGGCCATGAGCTAGGGGCACTAGAAATAAGAATGAAGGAAGAGAAATGAAAGACAATTATAGGATAAACTTAACCAGACCTAACAAATAAATATATAAGGCCATGCAAAGGAAATCATCCAGAGTCAAATACTGGATGATTCTTGATGCCTGTTATGGGGCAGAATTGTGTTCCTCCAAAATTTATATGTAAAGTTTGGTACTAGCCCTAATCCCTAGTATCTCAGAATGTGACTGTCTTTGGAGATAGGGTCATTAAAGAGGTGACTGAGTTAAAATAAGCTCATTACGGTGGGTGCTAATTCGATATGACTGGTATCCTTATGAGAAAAGGAGGTTAGAACGTGGACAGGTGTATAGGGAAGATCATGTAAAGACAGAGAGAAGATAACTGCCTACAAGTAAAGATGAGAGGTGTCCAAAGAAACCAACTTTGCCAACATTTGATCTTGGAATGCCAGCCTCCAAAACTGTGAGAAATTAAGTTTCTTTTGTTTAAGCCACCCAGTCTGGTATTTTGTTATGGCAGCCCTGAGAAATCAATGGAGTGTTGACAGAAATGGAGAAAATAAAAGTGGAGCATATTTACATAGACACAGATAATTAGTATAATCACAGGCAGGTTGACATGACTCAGGCTTTGTAAATTAAGATAATAATGGTTTCCTAGTGATCTGGTGGTTACACTGAAAATATTAAAAGTTTAATGCTATAATTGTATTTTGGGGAGAACACACACTTTGTATATTATGTTCATCAGATAATTAATGTTAGCTACCATAAAAAGAAATTCTGCCCCTCTCTCAATCTCAATGGCTTCACAAAATAAAAATTTATTTTTTGTTTGTATGAATTCACTATAAACATCCAAGCTGGTTCCTCTTTTTTAGAGTTAACTTGAAGAGCTTGCCCTCTTTTTTCTTGTAGTGCTGATGTTTTTCCTTTGCTTCTAGCCACATGGATGGAAAGACAGAGAACTTGAAGAATGGCTTTATGGCTATTCTTGGAAGTGAGACCTGTTTCTTCCTCCCATATTCTATTGGCTGGAACTCGTCACATAATTCTACCCAGATGCAAGGCATCCTGGGAAGTCTAGCTGAGCTGTGTCCCCGGGAACAAGAAGAGAATAGAATATTAATTTGTACAAGTAAACTTTGCCTTACGGGCTACCAGACTTTTAGTGTGCAGAATTATATATAATGGGGAAAGAGAAAGGAGTAGCTAATTCAATATAGGGCATATTTCTATGAAGGTAATTCAGAAGACCATCTGGATTTAGAAATTTCTTCTCAGCAATATAAAGATTGCTTAGCAATCCCTAAGGTCCAGAACAGGCTTTGAGAATTTTTTTCTGTAAAAGAGTAGAAAATAAATACTTTGGGCTTTGGTGCCATATGATCTCTGTTGAAACTACTCAACTCTTGTTATTGTAGCACAAAAGCATCTGAAGACAATATGTAAATAAATGAGCATGCCCTTCCGATAACACTTTATTTACAAAATTTTTAAAAAGGCAAACCAGATTTGCCTTACAGTCATGGTGTGCCAACCCTTTTCCTAGTATATTAGGTGATTTGTCATTTGGCAAGTATTTCATGCTTGTGCTCAGGTAATTGTGCATGGGCAGTGAGCCTAGCTCACTGCCAGCACATCAAAAGCGGCTTTGCCCATTATCCTCAGCAAACTAAAGCAGGAACAGAAAATCAAACACTGCATGTTCTCACTTATAAGCAGGAGCTGAACAATGAGAACACATGAACACAGGGCGGGGAACAACACATATTGGGACCTGTCGGGGGAGGGTGGTATTGCTGGGGAGTGGAGAGCATCGGGAAAAATAGCTAATGCATGCCAGGCTTAATACCTAGTCACAGCAAACCACCATAACACATGGTTACATATGTAACAAAACTGCACATCCTTGGCCAGGCGTGGTGGCTCAAGCCTGTAATGCCAGCACGTTGGGAGGCCAAGGTGGGCAGATCACTTGAGATCAGGAAGTTTGAGACCAGCCTGTCCAACATGGCAAACCCCTGTCTTTACTAAAAATACAAAAATTAGCTTGGCATGATGGCGCACACCTGTAATCCCAGCTACTCAGGAAGCTGAGGCAGGAGAATCACTTGAACCCTGGAGGAGGTAGTTGCAGTGAGCGGAGATCACGCCACTACACTGAACTCCAGCCTGGGCGACAGAGTGAGACTCCATCTCAAACAAACAAATAAACAAACAAAAAACCTACACATTTTGCACATGTATCATGGGACTTAAAAAAGAAAAAGTGACTTTGCTCTTTGTCATGCTCTAATTTACTTGCTCAAAGTACAAGGAGTGTCTTTTGCAGAGAGGAAAAAAAAAAAAAAAAAGAAAAAACCCTAAGTTACTTTGTAAAAACTGACCTTAAAATCAAAGGTAACTACTTGAGTTGATTATGAAAGTAAAGAAGAAGTGAGGAGCCCAAGAAAGTGGTAGAATATAGCTAGGAGATGTCACAGTTAATTTCTTTTATTTTGATTTGTCTCAGAAGAAGGGTTGTTTTTTCTTGCCCGTAAAGATAACTTTTCTTGATTTCATGATTTCTTAAATCCAGAGGAATCTTTTAATCAACCTAATTTTTAGCTGTCACCTCCATTCTGTCCTTCTATACTGGCCAATCTCTTTTACATTGTAGTACATTGTAGGTATCTTCTCATGATATTTCTGTCTCTAGTTTTTCCCATCTGTCAAACTGCACAACAAAGCATGTGAATCAGACAGATAGGAGTTTGAGTTCTCTGGTCTTTCACTCTTTAACCTTGTGACTCAGGCACTTCACATTACATCCCTCAGTCCTCAAGTCTTCATTCCTAAAAGTTGGCAAAAGCATGATATTAAACTCAAAGATTTGTTTGGTTTTGTCTAAATTAAATGAGTTAATCTATATACAGATCACTAAACTCAGTGTTTGGAACCTAGTAAGTGCTTGATATTAGTTTATTAGCATTTTAATTTTTCAGTAATTCTATCCTCAATGCAATATGATTACTAGAACACAAGTTGTACCAACATTTCTCTTGCTAATATCACCAATGGATTTTTTTTTGGGGGGGATGGGCTGTAAAGGTTTGTATTCATTAAATATTGTTAAACACCACTTCCTCAACATACTTCTTTGCTGTAGTGTTCATGTCATTCATTGTACTCTGCTCTTTATCTCCCACATTTATGATACTTCTTTCTTCATATAATTTGATGGTTTTCCTCCTCTGACTCATAAATGCAATGCAGACAGAGCTTATTTCTGTACCCCTTTGCTCCCCACACTCACACTCATGAGAACCCTTTCTTTGCAGGGAATCTCAACAACTCCTGAGAACAAGTCAAACACAATCCTTAGGTTCTGTTTTAAGCTCTCACACTTGCGACTCTTTATCTGATACTTCCATGGGTATATATCTCACCCATGAGAAAGTATACTCCAAACCAAACTGATGACATTTGACATGTGAACAGTCTTTCTAACTTGCCATCATTGTTCCCATTTCCCAGGCTTGAAATTTTTAAGTCATTTTCTACTCTCCTGCATCTTCTTTCCTTATGTTTATTCAGTTCTCAAATCCTGTCTTTCCCTGAAAATATCTGCCCTTCCCCCATCTCTTTGATAAGGTTCTTAGATCTCATGCCTGAATTAATTTCTGCCCTTGGAGTCTATTTTTCCTTCCACCTACTACCTATTTATCCATTCATTCAATGAGTATTAATGCTCTACCATGGGCCAAGCATTCTGAGGTTTCTACTATGAAAAATAGGTGAAATATCAATCCACGTTTCCAAAGCTGGAAATATATATCCCAGCTTTTCAGTGTGTATATTCTCTTGGAGGAGAGTAGACATTGATAATGCACACATGCTATGGAATCAAATAGTCTTCTGTTAAAGTCTTGGATCCTTTTCTTCCTACAACCTTAGACAATTGACTTAATCTCCCCATGACTCATTTTCTCATGTGTAAAATTCAGATGTAATGGTACACACTTGATAGATATTTTGTAAGTATGAATTAGGTGGTGCCACATCTAAGCCTTTGCACTGTGCCAAATATCTAATAAACCCTCAATAAATATCAACCATTATTATTACTAATAAAAGCAGAAAGGAACATTGCCATGAAAAGGCTATGTATTACTAAAAGCCAACATGAGAGTTATCTGGAGTTGCAGTGATTCAGGGAAACCGAGGTGAACTGTGACCCTTCTCGGGCCAGTTCAATGAACAACCCAACACAAGGACAGGTTTCATTTATGCATGGTACTAGGTGAGACTGAATATGGGGGTTGATGGCCTCTAATAGTAAGCCAGGACATGTGAAGGACTTCCTCCTGGTCACAACGTGGAGACCGTTTAGGTTTTGGAGTTGAAAAGTAATATGACAAATCAGTTTTTTGTTTGTTTGTTTCCTTGAGACGGAGTCTCACTCTGTCGCCCAAGCTCGAGTGCAGTGGTCTGCACTTGGCCTACCTCAAGCTCCGCCTCTCAGATTCACGCAATTCTCCTGCCTCAGCCTCCCCAGTAGCTGGGACCACAGGTGCCCGCCACCATGCCTGGCTAATTTTTTTAATGTTTTTTAGTAGAGACGGCATTTCACTGTGTTAGCCAGGATGGTCTCCATATCCTGATCTCGTGATCCGCCTGCCTCGGCCTCCCGAAGTGTTGGGATTCCAGGCGTGAGCCACCGCGCCCGGCCGATAAAATCAGTTTTAAAACAACTTGAAATCACGTAGCAACCCCTTATTCCTTTCCACATGCTTTGCCTGCCCTCTGTTAAGGTCAATTGCATGATATTTTTTCCCATTTAAATATTGCATTTTTCCAAGCGGAATAGTCTTATTTTGAGGATAGGAGATATCCAGCAAATACTTGATCGTTTATTGAAATGTAACTGTTTTCATTGAGCACAGAAGTCAGGATTTTTTGAATCACTTCCTTTCGTGAAGGTGCATTTATTTTGTCACTTTTATTCCATGGCTACGTTCTGTACCATTAGACTGAGGCTGATTTATGGTTTAAAATGCCTGTGGTGTTGTGTTACAATGTCTACAAATGTCAGCGAAGTCATCTCTAATACTATAAAAGTAAATTAAACTCCAAATCAACTGATTATGATTCTGAGGTGCAGTCTTCACAATGATTAGGAACTTGATTATTTAGTAGAATTGTACTTAGGTATGAACATCACCACTCTTTCCTGCACTGTGAGAAGAAATTACTTAATATAAATGGAAGCATCTTATTTGGCTCTACTTTAGTGGTTTTGATTTTTTTTTTGACCAAACACTGTGATTATAAAGGTCAGTGAGCTATTTAAAATAGATTCTGTCTCAGAACAAAATACATTTTGTTCATAACTTTGCCAGCTACTATGTCAAGCCTATGTTTACTAAGGGCCTTCATGAAATTATTTGGAAGAATCAGTCTGTAATGGCAGTGATGTGTCACGGAAAGACGAAACAGCCTTAGGGAATGCATTTTACCTGCTGTGGGTTGCATGTACCTATAACAGTGAAGATTCCTTTGTCTTTGGGCAGGAGAGTTGGCCTGGCAGGGTGGTGGGGAATTCTATCTGTGCTTTCCAGCTCACAGCAAGATGTTCACTTCTCTTTACTTCCTGAGTATCCTTCAAGCGGTACTGTTATCAGAGCTGCATTTGAGATGAAAGGGATCCCTATTATGGACCAAACTGAAACTCTCCACAGGATATTCTTTCCAACTTTAGACACTGAAAGGAACTATTGCTTCTTTATGGTATGCAAGATGATCTTTGATATTTTAATGCTTATTACTTTAATCTCAGAGGAAATTTTAAAACATACTAAGGTTCCATTTATTCCAAATATGTAGAAAATAAGTTACTCTATTTCAAAGAGAGGCACTATGTTTACCATCTGCAGATTTGGTATGCATTACGTATGTACATATGCACTTATGAATGAATGGATGAATGAAGATTTAGGTGGTATTATAGGCTCTTCCTTTCTCCTAACATAATTTGCATAAACAGTGGTCTCAAAAATACAATTTCCCCTGATTCTTTACTTGTATAGCCCAGGAAATGCTTGCAATGTCTGAGGTTCACAAAATGGATCTGGTTGGCAGTTGTGTGCCTGTGTATTTTTTCTCATTTCTTTTAAATTCTTAATGACCTTTATGTAAGTTTACTTTACCACTTTGACCCCAGAATACCACATATTTTATTGCCAGGGTTATTTATTACTGAAAGAATGTAAAATAAAGGTATAAAAATGTTTTCTAGATGAGGCATTTTTAGTACATTTTCTGTGGCTAATTTTGTTTTCTTTTTTCTCTTTGTATTACTTCTGTTTAATTATGGAAGCAATGTTTTAGGCTTGTTCTTTTCTGACTTTACTAATGCACTTTTCTGACTTTAATATGCACCGAAGTTGTCTTGTTTAACAACTCTTTCTGTATCCTTTGACTAACGTTCAATCTCTTGGGAATCAAGCGCAAAAACAAAGTCATCCATCTTGAACTAATATACAAGCTTACACCTACTGACAGTAGTAAATACAAAATTGGTGATGCTCTCCACGACTGGAATTCCATTTAACTACCAATTCCCAAGGAGACTAATTCATTTACCAACGGATATGAACAAAACCACAGTCACTATTTCAGAGAACATATTGTATTTTCCCTCTGTGAGATAATTCTAACGAGGGGCTGTTCCACCTTACATCTTCAATCACATGGTGGTGAGAAAACCCTGTAATTTAAAGGAGAGGAGTTTATTACGGTAAGTATAAAACAGAACAAAACAGCTGGGCTTCCACAGCACTTTATGGGAAATGTCTTCTGACCCTTCTATAAACAATTCCTTTGCTAAAGTCCCCATTTTATGTTGGTTTGTTCTGTCATCGGAGTAGAGTTATGGCTTGAATAAATTCTTGCTGAGGGTTTCAAGGTTGGCATGGGAATGCCTTTCTTTTCCAGATCTTATAGTGGATGTGTGTAATTCATCAAGTGTAGAACATATGCCATGCTTTATTCACAAACTTTGGGAGGAGTTAATTTCCAGCTATCACCTTCAAAATCTGGCACCAGAATTTGATATCTAAATCATTTAAGTAAAAATTAGTCGGTAAGGCTTTGCCAGTTACTCCTAGAAAATATATTAGCTTATCCAAATGAAAATAATTTTAGTGTGGTTTTATGATTTTCAAAAGCTTGTTATTTATGCTTCATTTCATATCGTGGTAAGCATTATAGGATTTCACTATATCTAAATTTTGGATTTGGTGTGAGAATTAAAAACATAACTAAATTGCTGGAGAAGATCAGGTTATAAAAATTTAATTTGTATTTTATTTGAGTAGCATTTAAAGGAAAAATATGTTTTCTATATGTACATTAGACTTGTGATATTTTATGTGTGTTATAAAGCATAATATCCTCCATATATTTACTTTGTAAAGAAAACAAGTTTATGAATATAACACAAGCTTATTTATTACTGTTCTCTTTTTAAATTGAACTGTTAACAATTACCAATGCCTTGAAAACTCACAAAAGTGCATTAGGCAATATACTTTCACAATTAATTGGTTATTAGATAATTATAAAAATTTAAAATGTTTTTTCTTCTGCTTATGGTACCCAACTGTTGCATAAAAAAACAGAAATGACATATTATTTGATGAAATGCCAGTTTTATAAAATCTTTTTTGGTTTAAAGTAATTGTGCCTGATCCTCACCTAATAATCAGCTGGAAGTTAACTTTTATATTTGAGTCTAATTTTGAAAATAAAAGAATAATCTGCAGCAAAGTGTATTTTTTCATTAGATAAAGCAAAGAAAACATGCTTCATGTATAAGAATTTTGGTTAATTACCTTGTGTGTAAGATATTCTTCAATGAATCAGTTCTAGCTGTTTCCACAATAAACATTTTTTCTTTGGGCATGTATAATAGAAAAAAAACACATTAAGTTGGGCATAACGTTTTTTTTTTGTACTTCCTCCTAAGCAATTCATTCAAATTTAGATAAATTTTAAGTTATTTTATTTTGAAGTAGGCAAGCTGTATTTATTTCACTTTGTTTCAAATGCAAATGGTTAAGTGTTTTGCATTCTCATCAGTAAAGAGTCCTATGGCAAAATAATAATTTAATGATCTCTTCCTAGAGAGATGATGCACAATTTAGATCTGAGAAAAGGATTCTTATTTTTATCTATTTACGCTGATCTTTCTATAAAATCTCTGCAGGCTTCCTTTGTTGTTCAAATCATAAAACACCAGATGAAATCAATATTGTGAAAGATAATATATTTATTATAGAATTATGGATTATTAAAATAAATCTTCATATATGAAATGATATTTTATGTATTGTAATAATGTGCTTTTTCTCTGGAGTTGGGAAATTGTCTCAGTTTTGTCAGAAGCAAGAGTACAGCTTTTTTCATTTAAATCATCATATATAATTTAGGTAAATTGAAAGAAAAAATATTTTATATTTACCCACATCTTTTCCATTTTCAATGCTCTTTACTTCTTTATAAAGATCTGAGTTTCTATCTGGTATAATGTCCTTTCAACCTTAAAAATGAATATTAGTGTGTCTTATATATAGTGTAATTCTAATGATAATAATCCTCTTAGTTTCATTTATCTGAAAATATATTTATTTTACCTAAATATTGGAATATTTTCACTGGATAAAGAATTCTGGGTTAACAAGATTTTTGTGTTCGTTTTTCTTTCAGAACTTTTAACTTGCTATAAACAGTATGTAATGTGTTGTTTTCCTCTCTGTTTTCAAGGTTTATTATTTTTGTTTTTTGGCAGCTTGATTATTATGTACTTAGGTGGGGCTTTCTTAATATTATCTTTCTGAAGGTTTGCTGGGATCCTTGAATCTATTAATGCCTGATTTTCACCACATTTGATAAATTTTTTGCCATATTTCTCCAATATATTTTATGCCTCATCTCTCTTTCTTCTGTTGAAAATTCAATTACACACATGTAAAATGTTTTGAGACTCTATTCAATTCCACTCCCACCCACCCCCAATCTTTTCTCTCTGTTTTTAAAGTTGGAATATTTCTATGGATCTAGCTTCAAGTATGCCAGCTCTTTTCTCTGTTACCTCCAATTTGCTGTTAAGCTAAGTGAAAATTTTAATTTCTGATATTATTTTTTCAATCCTAGAATAGCTTTCTGGTTCTTTTTTAATAGTTCTGTTTCTCTGTTTAGGTTTCTCAATTTTAGGTTCTTTTTGAAAAATATTAATATATTATTTTTTTCATCAAGCACAATTACAACAGTGCTTTAAATTCCTTGTTTGCTAAGTCCAATATTTAGTAGGTAATCTCAGGGGTCATCTCCACTGTGTTTTCTTTGAGTATGGAACACATTGTTTGGTTTTATCGTATGTGGAGTCATTTTGAATTGTTTGCTGGTCATTGTAGAGATTCCAGAATCTGTCATATTCTCCAAATTATATTAACTTCTGTTTTGACTACCATGCAGTAAATGTAGCAGAAATCAAACTATAGTGTCCTTTGAAGTGGATGGTTGTTGAAATCTCAATTCAATTCTTTTAGCCTCAGCAGAGCTGTTTGGAAACTATCTTGCTGTCTCAGTTCTGGCTGCTGTAACAGAATACTATAAGCCAGGTGACTTATAGGCAACAGAAATGTATTTCTCACAGTTCTGGAGGCTGGAAAGTCCAAAATCGAGGTGCTGAACGATTTGTTGTTTTGTGAGGGCTGGTTTCCTGGTTTATAGGCAGCTACCTTCTCCCGGTGTCCTCACAGGATGGAAGGGGTGAAGGAGTTCTCTGAGACTTCCTTCATGAAGGAACTAATCCCAGTCATAAGGGCCCCACTATCCTGATGTAATTACTACCCAAAGGGCTCATCTCCAATTACCATCTCATTAAGGATTAAGTTTCAACACATAATTAGGGGGCAGGCACATATATTCAGTCTAGAGCACCCACTGATGCATATTTCAGAAGATAGCAAAGGATTGGGCATCATTTACACATAGAATATGGGGCCTTCTCCTTGATTTACTTCCCCTCAATATTTCCCAGTTGCTCTGGTTGCCCAAGCTTTGTCCTTTGCTTCTTCAAGCCAATAACTGCAGGTTTGCTTTCCTTGTTTTATCCACCTAGAATGGACAGACTGGTCCTTAAAAGCTGTGAAATAGGAAACTTACCCAGTGTTGTTCCCTTCTTCTAGTTGTATGCCCCTTCACTATCTGCATGTTTTGGATTACTTTCCAGTGTTTTCAGGTACTTATGTTTTATATATTGTCTATACTTCATAGTTGCGTTGTTTTGTTTTGTTTTGTTTGAGACAAAGTCTTGCTCTGTCACCCAGGCTGGAGTGCGGTGGCATGATCTCGGCTCACTGCAACCTCTGCCTCCCAGGCTCTAGCAATTCTCTCGCCTCAGCCTCCTGAGTAGCTGGGATTGCAGACGTGCACCATTGCACCCAGCTAATTTTTGTATTTTCAGTAGAGATGGGGTTTCACCCAGTTGGCCAGGCTAGTATCAAACTCCTGACCTCAAGTGATCCACCTGCCTTGGCCTCCCAAAGTCCTGGGATTACAGGCATAAACTACCACGCCTGGCCTATACTTCATAGTTTTAGGGGGTGGTTCTAAATGGACCCATTATTAGAAATCTATAACTTCACATTGGAAAGATTTATCGTATTACAAACCTTTGAAAACATATTTTCAAATTTTAATGGCTGCTTCATTACAGAATTACAGAATAATCTATTAGTTTAAACAATGTGAAACTGTTATTTTTCCAGGTCAGAAATGCACAAATAATGGTAATTTCATACAATTTAAACTATTAATTTTGTTCTTAGATATTTATAATTTATTTTATCATTGAATATCTATGGGAATATAGATATATATTCTAGATATTTCTATATTTCAGTTTACTTACATTATATGGAGTCTTAGAAGCAGAATACCTGGGTCTCAATTTATGTACCTCTTTAAACCTCTTCAATATAATTGCTGTTTTTGTTTTTAAATTGTAATGTAAATAGCATGTAATTTTTTGTAAAATGGTTGCATACATTGATGACATTTAATATGGCTTTCATCCTACAATTGTGTCATGCCATTAGATTTTGGCTTTACTATTTTTTCTTTGGCAAAATATTATCAAGTTATTTAATTGATTTGTGTTTGTTCATTATTATCCACATTGAATATATTCATTATGCTAGTTAGCTTCTCTACTTCATCTTCGGATAAATGTATCAGAATATTTTAAATACCCAGAAATATTTGAGACTTTCATCATCACATTTTCTCCTTTATTCATATTTAAGACTTTAAAATCTGCTTAAATTTAGGAATTTCTAAAAATAATTTCAAATTTTATCTTAGATTCAGTGGGTACATGTGCAGGTTTGTTACATGGGTATATTACATGGTGCTGCGGTTTGGGGTGTGAATGATCCTGTCACCCAGGATCATTGAGCATAGTACCCAGTAAGTAATTTTGCAATCCTTAGTCCCCTCCTCCCCTCCCTCATCTACTGGTCCCCATTGTCTAGTGTTGCCATCTTTATGTTCATGTGTACTCAGTGTTTCACTCCAACTTGTAAGTGAGAACGTGGTATTTAGTTCTCTGTTCATGCCTTGATTTGCTTAAGATAATGGCCTTCAGCTGCATCCACGTTGCTCACAAGGACATGATTTTGTTATTTATTTTATGGCTGCATGGTATTCCATGGTGTATATGTAACACATTTTCGTATCCAATACACTGTCGATGGTCACCTAAGTTGATTCCATGTTTTTGCTACTGTGAATAGTGCGGCAATGAACATACGAGTGAATGTGTCTTTTGGTAGAACTGTTTATTTTCCTTTGGGTATAAACTTAGTAATGAGATTGCTGGGTTGAATTGGTAGCTTTGTTTTAAGCTCTTTGAGAAATCTCCACTGCTTTACACAGTGGCTGAAATAATGTACATTCCCAGCAACAGTGTATAAACGTTTAATTTTAGGAAACTTTTAAGATGGTTCCTATATGCAAGTAATAATATTTGAAAATGTGTTCTATATTTGTATTATTGTGCATACACTCAGATAAAGAAAAAGGAATCTAAGTCAATAAGTGTTTCCTGTTTGGAGAAAACTCTACTTGATATACGGGCAATACAAGTGTTATGTATAAAACTCTTGCCTGCTTATGTGTCCTTAAATGTTGTAGTATGAGCTGGTACAAAACTGTCTAAGTGAGAAACACAAAGGATATGGCATAAGAGAGAGTAACTAATTCCTATAAGATAAGGCAAATTTTTCATGTCAGTATAAACAGAAGATTTGGAACCCTTGCTGTGGGCTTACTGTACTGTGGCATAGTGCTATGCATGCCTAAGAAGTTTTGCCTGTTTATCATATTCTGAAAAACAACATGAAAAAAATAAATTGATAGGTCTCATTTAACCCCTGGAAGAAAATAAATCCAATGTAGTGCTTGTAAAAAACTGAGTTATGTTTGTGTTAACACAGTGCATCACATACTAGCAATCTGTGATTTAAGTACATGTCTGCTAATGAATATGTTTATTTTGCAGGAAAATAAAGTTAATTGAAAGCATGAAATATGGTTCCTAAACAATGCATGGAGAGGGCTAATTGGTCCATGGCTTCTTAAAAAAATGGATAAAAATATCTTAAAAGGATGTCCTGTTATATCACAGTTCAAAAGAATAAAGTTCCCGCTCATGTCTATATGTATGCTAAACCTTAAGAATATCTTAAAGCAAGAATAGTAAATACCTAACACATGAGAATTATCTCTTGTATAGTATCAGTGATATTATACATTAATAGGTCACTTTAACCTTTCCTGCTCAGCTCAGATGCAGAGTCAGGATCCTTTGGACTCAGTGTTTCAGTAAGCCACTACCAATCAGTTGGGTTAATTTATGAAAGGAAGATTATTTTGCCCTGTATACATCTCTTACTAAACAACCCATAACAAGAGAGTAATCTTACTTAGAAATGCATCATGGATAAGAATGATTTTAAGAAACAGGAAACCACTGAAACTATTTTACATGAGACAATTTTTTTTTTTTGTCTCACCTATCTACAAGGTCAAGTTGCACTCCAGTTTCAGCTTTTAATAAAAAATAACCTTTCAGTTTATTTGAAGATCTGGGTCTTCAAATATAGTTGTCGAGTATCTATCTCTCTCCTCTTTTCTCTATGGTGACTTTATTCTCAGGAGGGCTCTTTCTAAGTGATGATAAGAAGAAGGGAGTTTCTCCTGCCTTATGTCATACCTGCTGAGCAACCGTGTTTTTTCCTGGTAACTCATGCATAAATCCAAGGTAGGTTTCTCACTGGCTTCTGTTGGGTCTGATGCCCTTCATAGCTTTAGTCCCCATAGACTTAGGAGTAGAAAATATTGGTTTGTCATGCCTGTGTCACATGGACCAGGGGTAACAAGAAAGCATTGGAATTAGCCTCAATTCAGCCACATAACCATAGGAGATATTATTCCTTAGGTCCAGCCGGGCTAAATGAATGGAGATAATGCTTGGCAAGCAAAAAACAACAGGTATTCATGGTAGCTTCCATTCTTATTTTTCTTGACTATTCTTCTGAAATTGTTCTGATGACAGAGATTACAGTTGCATTTGTTAGGGTAAAGTTTAAGCAGTTATAATAAAAGTATCCAAAGGAGATTGGCTCAAATTGAAAAGGGACGTTAAATTTTTTATGGTAGTAAGTAGAGTTCTGATCCTCAGAGTCATGTAGGAATTCAGGCCAGAGTGGGGTTTCTTTGTCATCCTCAACATGAGCCTTTTAACAGTGTGGGTTAGTCAAAAGGACAAGGAGAAGTAAATCCCGATTATCTTTAAGTAGATGAGCTGAAAGTTGCCAACAGCATTTTTCCTCTTGTCTCTTTGGTGAGAACGTAGTCCTAGAACCAAACTAAGTCAACATTTAGTCTTTAGGTTGGTGGCCGTGTGTCCAGAAGGAGAAAAAGAACAGATTGGGCCGGGCGCAGTTGGCTCACACCTGTAATCCCAGCACTTTGGAAGGCCGAGGAGGGCGGATCACGGGGTCAGGAGGTCGAGACCATCCTGGCTAACACGGTGAAAACCAGTCTCTACTAAAACTACAAAAAGAAATTAGCCTGGCGTGGTGGCGGGCGCCTGTAATCCCAGCTACTCGGGAGGCTGAGGCAGGAGAATGGTGTGAACCCGGGAGGTGGAGCTTGCAGTGAGCTGAGATCCCGCCACTGCACTCCAGCCTGTGCGACAGAGCAAGACTCAGTCTCAAAAAAACAAACAAACAAAAAAACAGATTAGTGGGGCCAGAGGGAGTGGAGAACAACCTGTGGCTGCCACAAGATCTTGTTAGTCTTTCCTTTTTCTCTAACATGTTTCTTTGACATTGAGTGGAAAACATACTTTCAAAAACAACTGGAAAAAAAAAACACACAAAAACAAAAAAACAAATGAACAACAACAAAAAACAGAAAAGGACAAACTTAATTCTGGCAGTGTGTCTCTGCAAAAAGATCAGCCCTTATACTCCTGATTATCACTCACTATCTCACTATTCAATATTTGTCTTGTTTGCTGCAACAGAATAATAATAAATAAAATTATCTTCAAATATGGCAGTGGCTTTTCATCCTGTAAAATGTTACACGATTAAAAATTTGGAGATTTTTTTTCAATACATTCTAGGCCATTAACCAGTTGTACAACTCTGATAAAATTTCTGAACCTTACTCTTCTCAGATATAAAAGGAAGCTATGGAAGATTATGTTATCTGAGGTCCCTTCCAGATTGAAAAGATTTCATACCATGTTGGAAATAGAGAAGTTTAGAAGAAATTCTCATCCTCCAAACATATGAGGACTTTCTCCAACAAATAGGAATTCATCCTATAACTCAGTTCACAGGTCTTTGAGATAAGACTTGGCTGCATAGGACTTTGGAGCAAATCGTCAATAAGAAAGAAAACTATCCATTGTAGGCATTGTTGATTGGAGGATGGGAAATCCTTCTGACCTGCGCAAGTAATCAACGGATGCCTTAAAGCGTGAGATTTGAAAATGCTTAACATTATCTTGGCTACATAATTATAAGTTATTAATGGCCACAAAGTTTCTTAGCCTTTAAAAAAAAATCCAGTAAAAGCATTTGATTTCATGACCTCCTAGGGCTGAATCACACATATTAATGATCCATGGCATGCAATACAAGATTTTACCTTTTTATTTGTTCCAGAATTATTGCCCTTTGATTTTTAATATATATCCTTTTGTTCTTGAATTAAAGGACAAGTTAAAGGAGTATTGACTCTGTCAGGATAGCTCTGCAGAATTAATATGGTCTTTTTAGCTTTACTAATATCTAAGCTGAAGTGGCTGCTTTGTACTTTCAAGGTTGCTTTTGAAGGATCTGTTCCTCAGTGGAACATCCTGCTTCCGGCTTTTTATTTTTATTATTAGTATTTTTTATTACAGCAGTTGGCCGGAAAGCCCCTGTTGATCTGGACTACTTGGAACTGCTAGACTGAAATGCCATTTTCAAAACTCCAGCTCTTCTGCTAAACAATTTTTCTAGGAATGATGCCATATCACTAGCTACTTGTATTTGCCAAAAGGCAATACTACTTCAATGGCCCTAGCTCTGGGAATGATACCAAATGATGGTTCAGGAGGGAGGTAGGCAGTAAATCAGCAGGAAAAGCTGAAAAATGCCCCAGTTTTCAATACCTTTTATCTTTTTCCAGATGACTGGCCTATCTCTCTCACCTTCTGCTTCTATTCATGATAGTACCCTTTTCTCCCCTTTTTTGTGACTTGATATTAGTATTTTCCTTTGAAACGGCCTTCCTCAATTATCAGAGAGAAAATTCACACCTTTCAAAGCTAAGGCAATCAAATTTCCACATGACTCGTAAGTATATGTTCTTTCTCTAGCACCTATGTGCAACTGTGGGATGCCTGATAGATTAGGATTGTATGTTGAATGGGAAATGAATCTGAACAAAGTGTCAGACAGTAGAATGGGAGCCAGAGGAAGGTTCCAAAGCAGTAGCAGAAGGTATCTCTAGCAAGCATCCACTCTGGCTGGGGGCTGCCTTCTGGTTCCAGCCTTACTGGAAGCTCAGGCAGTGGAGTTGTGAATTCCTTGGGCCAGGCAAGCCTAGATGTGTTGCTTGCTTGCTTTTGATAATGTATCAAAAATATGAACTCATCCTTGGAGATGACAGCAATGAGGTGTTTCTTGGATGTAGAAATTTAGGTCATCTGTCTTCCTTTTACATTGCCTTAAAAAATACTATTTCCTTTCTTGGTTTATCATTTGCCTGCTTGCTCTTTCTTTCTTTCTTTCTTTCTTTCTTTCTTTCTTTCTTTCTTTCTTTCTTTCTTTCTTTCTTCCTTCCTTCCTTTTCTCTCTCTCTTTCTTTCTTTCTTTCTCTCTTTCCTTCCTTCCTTCCTTCCTTTCTTTCTTTCTTCCTCCCTTTTTTCCTTCCCTACATTTTCCTTATCTCCCTTTTTTCTTTCTTAAAATTTGGTTGCGCAGGGTAACATGTATTGCATACATGCTGACTTCCTTACTGTCCCTAATAAGCTATGTGTGGCTATTATTTCTTCATTTATATGCAATGTCAGAAGCTTAGAAGTATGTTATCTCCCTTTCAATAAAAACTCACATTTAAGAACTGACCATCTTCTTGTTTGGGGTATTGTGGCTTGATATTGTCTAATATATTTTGAGGGTATTTGATTTTTTACAAAAGCAATTGGCCATGTCTATTGAGTTTCCTACTGTACCCTAGCACCCAGATCAGTAATTGATAAATAGTAGGTGCTCAATAAATATTTATTTTTAAATAACGATTCTGTTGTCAAGCAAACAAATCACCAAGAAGGAAGGAGCTATATATTTTAAGAGTACTCTGTTCATCTGGCCAAAAAGGAGTTCTGAGTCCCATGCTCAGGTGATGCTTACCCAGAAGATGGTAAACTCCTGAGACCAACTTAGCTTGCTTGTCTTTCTTTTGTGGTTCCTTGACCTTGGAAATGCTTTCCTACAGGCAGAGTATTCCCCCCTGTTGGAATTTTATTTAATATTCTGTCTTTGTTTCTACTTTAGAAAACATGCCACGTGAATAATGATGCCCCAGGCAAAAGAAAATCACTCCAGCAGTACAATTTAAACTTAGGACAAATCCTGCCCTCACTTGCATTCACAATTTGCCAAAGCAGTCAGTAAGAACTGTGCCCACACACGAACTGACAGAATCGAGGCCCCAAGGCTAGCGATGACGAAAATTTAAAAGTCCATTTACTCATTTTCAAAATATTTTATTCGATTGCTTCTGAGACAGAATCATGAGTTGCCTTCGCTTTTGCTGCTCCCGGTGGTGGCATCCAACTCTGAGGGTAGCTCATCCAACTCTGAGGGTAGCTCTGAGGGGAGCTAAATATCCTCATTGTTCAATGAGCTAGATGAGAACAAAATGAGGCTGTAAGGTCAATCTCACAGCCTTAGTGGAGTAAAAATTAGAACTCAATAATTCTCTTACGAACAAAGAGGACTTGCATTCAACAGAATTTTTAAAAGTGGTATTGTGTAAAAATTTTGGAAAATACCACCATAATGGAAAATAAATTAAAGTGGCATATAAATCAAAAATAGTGCTAAAAATTGTAATTTTTCCATATGAATTTTGGAATCCTAAAATATTTTTATGTGTTTGTGGATTGATAAGGCATCAGAACTGGCTTTTAGCACTGAATATGAGTACAGAAGGCTTTCTTCTCTAATAGTGAATTAATAAAGGATAAGTAGGAAAAACGTTATGAAACAATATGGTAAAATTATGGACTCTGTATTAGGGCAAAAATTGTAAAAATAGTAGAAGGTCTCCAAATTTGTGTATGCACAATTCGACACCGGATGGTTATAGCATATTTTGTAAATTCAATAGTAAGCCCTACCACGCCCTTAAATGAAGGAAAGCAATATCATTTTTAATACGTACATGGCACCACACCCCTCTAACATGCAGCAATGGGAGAAAACCAGATTGGCGACCTGTGTATGGAATATCAACTGAGTGAAACCACCGGGGGGCCGGGGGGGCGTTTCTCTTAAACGTCGCTTTTGCAAATAAACAAGCGGAGATCCTACCTCTTTTGACCAGAGCTGTTGAAAACCACGACCAAAGTTTTTGGCTTGGTCTTTGCTTTCCACAATGAGATAAAGTCTTAAGCCTGTAACTCTCCCTGTCCCACGGGAGTGTGCAAAGGGAGGGAAAATAAGCGGCGTGGGTGAGGGGTGGCGGCGCAGAATCGAGAAAGGGAGGAGAGGCGAGAGCCAGCCTCTGGCAGGAGGGCGTGGATCTCGGTGCAAGCCAGAACAGGTCCAGCCTTCCCGCGGCCAGCGCCAGCAGCGGGAGGGGACAGGCGGGACCTCCGTGGCCAGTCCCGGGTGCGGACCAGCGGGGAGCGGCCGGCAAGAAACTCCCTTGGATCCGCCCAGGGCTTACTGGACCCTGCCCGTCCCTGTCCCAGCTCTCAGCCAGTTTGGGGGAGAAGTTGCCCGAGGGGAGGTACCGGACAGATCTCGTGCTGGAGGCGAAGCAGGTGTGTCGGGGGTGGGGGTCAATTTGCATCTCTCATGCCAGCCCTGGGGGGTCTCCCATGGAGGAAGGGTTAAGGGTTTGCTCCCGGGAGGAGGGGGTCAACGCGTTATAGAAAGGAAATGGTGCGCAGTCAGAGCTCCTTGTCTGAAGTGGGGGTGGTCCGAGATCCCTCAGCATTCACCCGGGAAGAGACACCCCCTTTTCAAGCCCCGCCCCCGGGTGACCGAGGCTGGATTCAGACCGCTCGGGGTCAGTCGGACGGAATACACTGGGTTCCCGAATCCGCCAAGTCCCACTCACTCCCCCTGGTCGCCGGTAGGTTGATCCTCCTATTTCCAGCCTCTCCCACCCCATCCCTCGCTACTCTCTGAAGAGGATTCCAGATCCCCCTGTAGATTCCCGTCCTCTCTCGGGTGGGGGTCCGAGGTCTAGCTAGTTTGGGGGTCAGTCCCGGCCCCTCCCACCACGCCCCTCACGCCCCTGACACCTCCTACTGTGTGGAGCTCAGATCCCCTCCCAATCCACTGCCCCTGTCTGGCTCCTACTCTCAGGAGAGGATTCTAGATCCCAGGGGGGTTCCGAAAATGCCGCCAGCCTGGAAGAGGGGAATCAATGAACCGCGGGGTTGTGAGGTTGGGGGGCACGAAAAACCAGAGAGGGGCTAGAGCTCCACCTCACCAGAGCGCCGAGGGGGCGAGAGGGCAGGCCGGGGGCCTGGTTGCCATGGCTCCTGGTAGCGGAGCCCGGGGAGCCAGAGATGCCAGTCACGGATGGTCCCTTCTTCCTCTTTGTGCCTCTCTCTTTCTCTCGCGTTTTTTTTTTTTTTTTTTTTTTGAGTGTGAGTGTGCGTGGGGAGGCAGCACGGAGAAAGTGATTAATTTGGAGAGCAGGGATTGGAGCCGGGAGGCTGGGGAAAGCCAGCCCCTCCGTTCCCACTCTCCGGGCTCGCTGCGAGCCACACTTTCTCAGTCAGGGGCAGTGCTGGGGAATTCCTGCGAAAAACCACCAGCCTGAGGAGCCGCAGCCGCGCAGCCCAGGTACCCCCTCCTCAGACGGCGCGCAGGGTCGAGCGCAGGGTGGGCGTTCAGGCTGCCGGGTTCGGGAAGGCGGGCAGGGGACGGGGTGGCAGGCCAGCGGCGGAGGGCAAGTGTGCGTCGGCACGGCTACGTGGCCCGGCGGGGAAGGAGCCCCAGGCTCAGCCTCTCCTCGAAGGGCGCCGGGGTCCAGTCCCGCTCGTGGGAGCCGCGGAGCAGCCCCAGAGCCAGCAAGGGGCTGGCGGGCCAGGCGCGTGCGCGATGGCGCGCTCCCGCTGGAACGCGGAGTGGGTGGGGAGATTTGCGCGTGCGCGTGGAGATGGGCAACTGGTGAGCCACCTGGCTCACTCTAGGAGGAGGCTCCAGAGGCGCCCACGTGGCTTCGAATTCCAGCTTCACCATCACTGTGATGTGTCACTTTGGACTAGCCATTTAACTACGTGCCTCAGTTTCCCTTTCTCTAATATGGAAATTATCAGTACCCTCTATATTGGGTTGTTGCAGGACTGGAATGAGATGATACAAGTAATTTAACACCATGCCTGATGCATAATAAGCACTCAAAAGTTAGTTACTGGTGTGATGGCATTACTGTTAGTTAATCCTCAGTTTAATTACATATGGTGCATTCTCATTTCTCTACATTTTCGTTGAAGTCAAAATTCTGCGTTTTCTAATTTTGGAGAACAATCTTAATTAAAATAAGAATATTTTTACTGCACAGTCCAACTCCTACAAAGATCTGACTTGCAGCAGATTGGAAGAGAGAAACTGATCAACTGCTGGTGAAGTTGGCTTTTCAGTATATTGATGGAGAGAGAAGCTTGGAAAGCTTTTTGGGTAAACTTTTGGTGACAAGAAAATAAAAAGTTTATCCCACTTTTAAAAAAAAAAAATCTTTGTATTTTCTCTTTCAGCTGCAGATGTTGCAGTTGGATTTGTCTTAATTTCAGTCTCTTTGTGAGGGATCACCATTTGGCTTTCATAATTTCACTTAGTTACAGAGCCTATGTATACCCCAGCTTTCCATTTTATGACCTTAAGTGCTGCAGTGGATTTACCTTTAGTAATGGCAGAACGTAGTGTATAATCATTCCTTGCAAGCTCCTGAATATTGTGAGCAAATCAATGGAGACAAATAGTTATTACTGGATGGGTGTGAGTACTGACTATGGCTGCTCATTAAAATCTCTTTCAGGGCATGTTTATACCCACTTCACTGCAGCACAAGACTATGATGATGAATATATTTTTCCAGATTGTTATCTGTTGAATGTAGACTTATGGATCCTTTTCTTTAAAGAAAAGGCTATAGATATTTATTGATTCCTCATGGTTATATAGGTCTTCCAATCTATCTGCTGATAAGTAGACTGTACACTGCATGGGCCTAGCTGTAGGTCTAAGAGGAGTTGATATTGCACATACTGTACTTATTACATTTAAGTTAATTCATCTCATTACATGAATTGGTTTTAAATACATTTTTAAAATCATTTGATTATTAAAATAAAGGCATTTCTTGGTGAACTTGAGGCCAGTAAAGCCTGACAGATGTCACCATCACAAAGATCCTTAGTGACCTTTACAAAATAGAGCTCACCCAGAAAACATTTGCTGGATAGAAACCTGATTTTATAGTCGCGTCTGAAATCTTTGAAGATAGGTTATTTGCCCCAAAATTGCTTTGTTGAAATAATTTAGCCTGACTCGTTTTTGTAGTTCCAGCTACTCGGGAGGCTGAGGCAGGAGAATGGCGTGAACCCGGGAGGTGGAGCTTGCAGTGAGCTGAGATCCGGCCACTGCACTCCAGCCTGGGCGACAGAGTGAGACTCCGTCTCAAAAAAAAAAAAAAAAAAAAAAAAAAAACATAAGGGTAATGAGGTAATGATCAAGACTAATTTAAGCTTCTTGTATTTTTAACTGATAAAGGAAAATTAAGTAATAGTTGGGGACTAATGGTGTCAGATTTGAAGGAATGATTGTCAGGAAATACTGAGAGTATCACTTCAGGTACTAGTGTTTGACTTTGCAAGACAACCCTCTCATCCTCACCGTGAATGTGTCATCTTTAAAAGGTACCTTGAGGAATTAGTGTGACAGCTTGTCTGAAATTCATGTGATCATTTACATATTGTTTCCCAGGAGCTTTGGCATTAAATGTTTCATTTATTGGAAATTATTTTGCCCTTTGATTTATGACAGCCAACGGTGCAATAGAGTCTAATGTATTTTAGAAACAATAAAATCAGCTTTTCACCATTTTGTATTTTCCCTAAAAATCTAGCAGTAATACACTTGGAATACTTAAGTTAGTCCAGAGACAAATGGTAAGAGTTGAAAAACATGACAGATTGGGAGGTGTTGAGTCCTGAATTTGGGGACCTAACTGAAATGCAAAGGTACCATCAAGAGAATGAACATCTCTCTGTACTAAGGTTGTTTTCAGTGATGTACTGTATTATCTGATTCAATCAGTGTTCCTTGTTATTTTTTCAAACCAAGATTGAAAATACTATATTTTCAATTATGAGCATTGTGATTACAGCTTCATTCTAACTAATTCATTCTGAAGAGAATGCAATTATTATGGTGATTTACATACAATATGCTAAGGTAACACAGCTAATGAGTGAAAGCATAATATTCTTTCTATTCATTCCTGGAAAAATATTGTGCTAAGCATTCTTTCAAAGAAAAGATTACATTATTCGCTATCATTTTATGTCTACCTACAAGTAGAATTGGCATTGAGCCATTTTCTCTGCTATTAAAGTGAAATCTCTTACATTTTGGTGATCACATGCCTTTTCTCTCACCCCTTGGGGGAGACTGGAAACAATTCTCAATTTAATTAGATATGCTGCTTCCTTTTTTCTGTACATCTTTATCTGAGGAAAGATTCTGTATTTTCTAATTTGAGAGGCTGCTTAACACCTTAAACATTACTAATTACTGCAGTTTATTTTATGTGTGTCGCAATAGTGTAGTTAGTTAATTATAGCTTTCTCATTAGCACCACGTAGAGAATAATGAATTAACACATCCCTTTGATCAAAAGGGATTTAAGTTTATCTTCTGAGAATAAAAGTGTTATTGTGTTACTGAAAGTCACTATAATTTTCCCAAGAAACAAATTGTTTGGAATTCTGTATCACTGCGTTAGGAAGCTCGATGAATGAGTTGGATTGATCACAAAGTAGAGTAGAGCTGTGGTTGCTTGGCAACCTGACATTATTCTGCAATTTCTGGTATATTTATCCAGTAAACTAGAAAATTCTGTTTTGTTAACGAATGTTTTAAGTCAGTGCACAAATAGACCATAACTAATTGAAATTTTTTGTGTTGTGGATAAAAAATGATCCTGCTTACCTTCTCATTATGTTTACATAATGAAAATACAAAGGGACATATTCTGTTTTCAATTTTAAGGCTTTTCCCTGAAATGTTGACTTCACTTTCACATAATTTATTCCTAGTGGAAGAATACAACTTGTATATCTCTTTGGAAGTTAAATTATTAGGGGTGTGTGTGAGTGAGTGTGTGTGTGTGTGTGTGTGTGTGTGATGCTTATATACATAAATTCAGTAAGAATCACAACTGGAGTTTGAGGTGAGATGAATTCTCAAAATTCATAGTTTGCTAATTGAACTGACAATGTGATAAATTTAGGGTGGGCATAAATATCTGATTCAAATGATACTGGCAGATAATGATAACAATAGTAAATGCATTGAACTTGGCCAATATATAAATATATTTTGTGCTTTGACCAGGGTTTCTTCTCCTGGTAGTCTTATAACATTCTCCCTTCTAATGTTTGTTTGCATCTTATTTCCCCTATAGTTGTGGAAGTAGGACCTCTGTTGCCCATCTTCTGATTTACCTCTTCCTAACTCCAGGGACTACAATTGTGCCATTTTCCTGTACAACCTATGAACTTTAGTGTGCATCACAATTCCCTTCTCAGATTGTAAACTCCTTGAGGGCACACTTTTCCTTTTATGCATCTCATAAACTCTTAAAGTGTCTGGCACAGCGGGAAGCAAACTGGTGTGGTGGTTACGTGCCCTGGTTATAAAAGTCAGGCTGCCGGGGTTCAAAATCTAAGTCTGTCAGCTTGCAGGTGTGTGGCACTGGCTTAGTCATTTTGACCTCTCTAAGACTAATTTCTTCTGTAGAAATGGGGAAATAGTCATACCTAGCTATTGTGGACATTGAATGGGGCAATGTATGCAGACAGCTTAGTAGCACTTATTAAGTGCTCAATAAATTTTTATTTTTTATTGTAGTGATAATTATTCTTCTATATCATGCTCAGTATGTGAATGAACAAAGATAGAGGGACAGAGTGTATATGTGTGTGTGTATCACTGTGTATGTGAATAAGTGTGAGCCATGATCAATGGTGGTGTCAAATGGAAAACTGTTGATTCCTACATTAATTATATGTGCATATACCAATAATGATTGTTTCACATATTTACCTTTAGTAATGGCAGAACGTAGTGTATAATCATTCCTTGCAAGCTCCTGAATATTGTGAGCAAATCAATGGAGACAAATAGTTATTACTGGATGGGTGCGAGTACTGACTACGGCTGCTCATTAAAATCTCTTTCAGGGCATGTTTATACCCACTTCTGAATAGGTGTTCTTAGGCTTGGCTAAAATTAGAATCATCTGGAGAGTTCTTTAAAACTGCCAACACAAATCAATTCAATTACAATCTCTGTGGATGGTGACTAGAAATCTGGATTTTTGAAAACTTCTAATGAGATTCTAACACACCCTAATGTACCATCACAGTTGAGAACCACACCTTAGATTTGTGTACATCTTTCATAAGACCATGTTGGGCTAAGGCATTGGTTCACAGTTACCTTGGTGTCATGAAATGAGGCTGAAAGAGAGAAAATGCTTTGGCAAACTTCTGAGGTTTTTCTTACTAATCTTCTTGGTTTAAATAGCACTTTATTCTCTGAAGATTTCAAATGCGCTTTTCATTTACTGTGTTTAATTTCATTTTTCCACCAAATGTCTCTGTGAAGATGGTAGGAGAGAAGTAATTATCCTGATTTTGCAGATGAATGGAGTGAGCTACACTGAAATTAAATGATTCGACTAGATTCATACATTTAGAACAGGCCCACATAACAAGATTCCTGTGACTCTGGGGTTTTGAATATTTCTCTGTTTTGCCTGCAGATTTCCAATGAGGTAGGGGGAGTTATTGTTTTTGGACTAAAGTACTGTGTAAGAAAAAGCTGTAAAATTGAGACTTTCATCCTTTTTTGGTTATAATTGTGCAGTGTAAAGAAAAACAGATTTTTTTTTTTCTTTCTAAGAAGAGGCACTGTAGTCTATATAGGATCCAAACCAATGTCCCTTGGACTTTGAACCCAGCTTGTATAAATATTTCATTTGGACCAAAGAATGTTGAAGACAAATTTCAGCCAACATTTAAAAACTGGAGATTTCATGTAAACATTCATATTTCTGGCTTATCTTAAAAGGCTTGATGTCCTCACAGTATTGGACCTGAATGTCCAGGTATTGGACCTGAATATCCAGGTGGCAGAATGCCACAGGCTAGAACTGAGTGGTTTGTCCCCTTGATGTTCTTGAAAGACACATCTTCGCTGGGTAAAACATGGCTTCCTCCCACTTTCACTTTGTCCCGTTCTTTTATGTAGATCATACTCCAAAGGGATAATTAAGGGACCTTAAAGATGGGCCCACATCTCTTTGGATGGGATTAGGGGAAGCCCACAAGGGCTGCTGAAGCACATCTGGAGCTGTTACTGCCCCTTGTCCTGAAGGGACAATGAGAAGGTGAAGTTCTGGAAGGAGGTGGGAGCAGTAGCTCTGGGAGAGGGCTGTCAAGTAGGACCTATGGCTTTTGGTAGAGGAACATAACTGCTGTCAAATCACAAGACAGTGCTCTGCTTCTGCCCCAAGATTTCCAGTAGCTTCTTGAGCAAGGCAGTAAGAGAGCAAGGGAGCCTATTAAGTGGTTTGTGGAGGTCAGTTCTCCCAGAGCAGAGCAGGATGGAGGAAGACAGAAAAGGGGTCTGAATCTGGGAAGTACATGAGGAATAGCTAGCACATCTTGAAGGCTTTACATTTGTGGAGCGTGAGTAATGGGGAAGGCGAAAGCTAGAATTGACAAAAACAGTACGAAGTAGGGAATCAGTAAGTTTGTATTCAGGAGAATCTTCACCACTTTTTCTTTGTCATTCCTTTCTTCTCCTTTCTTTCATTGCCCGAGGTGGGCATGCTCATATTCAGTGGTGTGTTTCAGCTGAGACTTCTAAACTTAAAAACAAATTTGTCCATTTCGTTGCATTATATATGTTTTCTAAGATGAGAGCTGACATAGCAGACACAATAATGTAAAAGATGTATTCCAGCTTCTATGGTAACGGGTTTGCATTTTTAGCAGAGGTTCCTCCCTAACAAAAGCTTTTGCTGTAAGTGGTGATTCTACTTGGAGGGATTGTAGTTATGATGCCTGGGAAAGTGGAGATGCCCTCAAACGTCAGTCGTCAGTCTGGCAGCTGCAACTCATGTAACCTGGATGCCTGGATCTTTGGAGGAAGTATCCTTCTTCTTTGATATAGTTGTATCAGGACAAGAACGATGAAGGAATAGACCAGGATGCCAGGACGCACTGTTTGCATCCTAATGTGAGGAATTTTATTTCCAGGGACTAAGCAATGTGTTTCCCAGAGTAATAGAATGTAAGTGGATAAAAAGAATGTGGGGATTTTTGTGATCTGTTGCTGTTAAAGTTGTTGGAAATTTGATTTTTTATTGCATTGAAAACCTTGCTAAAAACTGTAAAGTGACAGAATATTAGCTTATTATGGGATGCCTTATATATTGGTTATGTTCAAATGAAATAACACATCTCATGTGCAAAAGGTTCAGGGGGAAGATAAATATAGACTCTGATACTGGATGCTACGTTTCCATCCATTCAGAAGATTGCCTCTGAAGATTTCTATTTTAAAAAAATCGTAATATCTTGCATTATTTGAGTGCTTTATGCTTTTCAGAAAATTTTTCCATGTCATCTCATTTGACTTTTACAATAACATAGTGAACAAAAGGAAACAGGTAGTTAGCCCATTTCATAGATGAAAAAAACTGATGCAAGATCAAATAGTGAACTTCGCTATTTCACCACACTGCCTACAGTAGTGACAATTACAATTAAATTTTAGATATCCTAATTTGTAACCCAATTCATAGCCCACTCTATTGCTCAGGTTTTTCCTTCCTTTATTCTTTCCTTCTTTTCTTTTCTTCTTCCTTTCTTCCTTCCTTTCTTCCTTCTTTCCTTCCTTCCTTCCTTCCTTCCTTCCTTCCTTCCTTCCTTCCTTCCTTCTTTCCTTCCTTCCTTCCTTCTTTCCTTCCTCTCTCTCTTTCTCTCTTTTTCTCTTTCTCTCTCTCTTTCTCTCTTTCTCTCTTTCTCTCTCTCTTTCTCTCTTTCTTTCTCTTTCTCTCTTTCTTTCTTTCTTTTTCTTTGTTGTTCTGTTGCCCAGGCCAGAGTGCAGTGGTACAGTCTTGGCTCACTGCAACCTGTAACTCCTGGGCTCAAGTTATCCTCTCACCTAAGCCTCACAAAGTGCTGGGACTACAGGCAGACACCATCATGCCTGGCTAATTTTTAAAATTTTTTTGTAAAGATGAGGTTTCACTATGTTATCCAGGCTGGTTTCAAACTCCTGGCCTTAGGCAATTCTCCCACCTCCCCCTTGCAAAGTACTGGGATTACAGGCATGAGCCACCATTAGCAGCCCAGATTTCCTCTATGGAAGAAAAGAGCAACATTATATAACTGATGGTGAATTTTTTTTTTAAGGAAATCTAGAGTCACTGTATAAATTGAGAGTTGTCTAGGGGAAAGATTGAAAATGTTACGAGTTGTATTTTGAGGGTTGAATGTAGTCCTGGACAAAGATAGGGAGATAGACTTTTCCAAAGCATCCTGAATTCTATGATACATGTTCTTATGTGTGTGTGTGTGTGTGTGTGTGTGTGTGTGTGTATGTCCTATGAAGCATTGTGACCAGTCATTATAAAAAGCTTTTATTGATCACCACTTTCTGCTAGAGACAGGACTGAAACTGTGCCAGGCAGATACTTAAATAGCCACCATTGATCATTTATCAAGTGTTTATTATGTGTTTTGCAATCCCCACATCAGTGACTTGAGGAAAGTACTATTATCATAACACCCATTGTAAGCTGGGTCATGCAGACACAAAAGGGTCATTGTCCCATGTCACACAGTATGTCTTGCAGTGCCAGAGTCAGAATTCAAACTCAGAAGTGTCTGATTTCCAACCCCAGCAGTGCCCCCTTGATTAGCAGGATTCTCCAGCTATGGTCTTCACTATGGACTAACACTCTTTCCTGTTGTCCATCCAAACTTACCTGTTCTGTGTCCCATTATCCCAGGTAAATATGTGGAAAAGTAGACATAAAGGAATCCTACTGAGGTATTAGATGATAGTGCACACCTATTCCAGGAATGATGGCATTTAACATGAGATTTTAAAAACTGCCAGGCATGGTGGTGCAAGCCTGTAATCCCAGCACTTTGGGAGGCTGAGACAGGTGGATCACTTGAGGTCAGGAGTTGGAGGCCAGTCTGGCCAACATGGTGAAACCTCGTCTCTACTAAAAATACAAAAATTAGCTGGGCATGGTGGCATGCCTGTAATCCAGCTACTCAGGAGGCTGAGGCAAGAGAATCACTTGAACCCGGGAGGCGGAGGTTGCAGTGAGCCTAGATCACACCTCAGCACTCCAGTCTGGGTGATGGAGGGAGACTCTGTCTCAAAACAAACAAACAAACAAACCACCTTAATGCAACTTTGGGAGGCGGAGACTGGAGGATCCCTTGAGGCCAGGAGTTCAAGACCAGCAACATAGCAAGACTCCATGTCTACAAAAAAAATATAAATAAATAAAAATAAAAATTAGCTCGGTGTGGTCGGGCATGCCTATAGTCCCAGCTACTTGGGAGGCTGAGGTGGGAGGATCATTTGATCCCACGAGTTGGAGGTTACAGGAAGAAGACATTTGTGTTCTCTCCAAAATCAAGGCATATAAGCATTCAATGCTCTGACTCTTCCTGCACCAGACCCTGGGCATCATTATATATACAAATGAAACTTTACCCTCATTATCATTTTTTATTTCTTGGCATAAATGTTTCTGATACTCTATAATATGAATACTCATGAATTTCCCTCACTTCTGGGTGTTATATGTAACCAATTGCATTTCATGGTTGGCATTTCCACAAAGGTGTGAGTATCTGCTATTCCCGATTAAAATAGAAATTGTTGGCAATGGCAGATGCCACATCTCAGCCTTGCTGTTCTTGAAAATGGCTTGAAAATGACACTGATCATAATGATGGCACTGTCTTTATTAGCAGCTGTCAATGAAGATAAGGCTTTGGAAGAAAAAATGCAACTCTATTTCAGGCACAGCCAATATATTTGGGAGTTTTAAGAGGTTTTTGACTTTTTTGTTTGGGATATTTACAAGCAAATGTTCATGTATTTTAAAAATATGCATAATATAAATAGCATTCTCAGATGCTGAGTGGCTCCAAAAGGCTCCTTTTTGTGTACTAGAAAGCGGCAAGAATAAGTTTGTTTCCTGCTTTGGCTAGACAGGAGATCCCACTTCCTTGTATTATACACAATGGATTTTCTGTAAAGCTTTTGTTTGACCCATACCTGCTTCTCTGGAATACACAGCTTGGCTTCTCAAGAAGTACGTTTATTTCTGTGTTGTAAATTCAATGATTTTTTTAAATCTATAAAATGCATCTGATGACATAGTGGAGAATTCATGCATTGGATTAAAATTGGATTTAAAGATGTAAAGAATCTTTAAGGCTTTATACAATGGCAAAAAACTGAAAACATTGCCCACAAGGGTAAACATATAGACAAATAATAACAATTTTAATATCTATCACCTATATTTGCATGAATAATAGGCTATATTGGGTTATTTGTTGTTGTTCACTAATTTGAGGACATATACTATTTTCTATAAAGAAGATCTCAGTGAATAGATAAAGATAGCGAAAACAAGCCTTTTTAAATTTGACCTTGACCCCATTTTGCTTCGTGACCTCTAGCAATTCTCAGAGGAGCAAATTTCAAGGGGTCTCAACAGTCTGCTCTTCCCATGCATACAAGTTTCTGCATGTAATTGATTTGGGCTGAATAGATTTTGAACACAATTGATTTGCTTGAAATAACATTAAAGGACCAAGCATTGAGCAATTCAGGTGCAACTCATGCACACTTCTGAGTCAAGTTCAAATAAATTGGATTTGACCTTAATCACTGTCCCCTCAAAAAAAGGGCTGGCAGTCATCAGAGTGAATGCCATCCAATCAATTATAAAAACTGATATGAGTGGTTTAGATCAGAAATTGATCTCCATACACTAAATCTTCTTTTGAAAACTTGTTATGAACTTCTGTTTTCCTGTTTCACCAGCTGTAAACTGAGGAAAGAAACATTTACTGCTGCCTCCCAGTGGCAGTTGGAGGATTAATGAGCTAATATTTGTAAAGTGCTTTGAAGATTAAGGTGCCAGCTATTATTATTACTAATAAACCATTTTTTTCTGCAGTGTAATTTTGGACAGCAGCCATTAAAAACCCATTACTGTATTTAACAGTAAAACAATCTGCCACAGCCTAGTATTTACTGCCTCAATTAAGCACGCCTTCCATTTCCTTTGCCCCTCCAAATTCAGAACTGTCAAGGAGAGACAGAAAAGTATGTGTCATCATTTCCCAAGTTCATTGAAATACTAGGTTTGGGTTGTTTGATTGTCTCGGCAGAAAGCTAGGCTATATCCTCAGTGGGAGACTAGTTGGGCTACACTTTTGTTTCTGTGCCTTATGAAGGGAACAGAAGGCTTAGTTCTTGGCCTTTATTCAACCAGATTTACATTGCAGTTTATTATCTTTGAAGATTGCATTCCAGTATCCCTTTGGTTATTTGAATACGGTACCATTAATGAAACTGGTTTATTTGGGTGGTTTTATGTATGTACCTGCATGAGGGTGGGGTTCACAACTTACTCCTAAAACCGAAGTGGAAAATGGAGGTAATTCTGCAGCTACCCCATATCCAAAAATATTAAAAAATGAAACTGAAGACCTTGAATTAGACGGGGTAGTTTTATAGTTAGTAATTATTGTTATCAATATATGATATTAAATCCATTCAATCTGATTTATTTTGATCTATACAGATGTCCTAAAATATCAGATGGTACAGGGTAGTGTAAATATTTCTCACATATTGCCAAGACAATGCTCATTTTCCTCTGATGCCATTTCGGTACTGCAAATAAAAGTAACAAAATATATATATAAATAAATGACTACCATGAGATGTCTCAGCTTTCAACAGCTACTTAAGGTATTCAAATGCTAGGCCAATATCTAAAAGTTGAACAAAAGAAACCTCAAAGCATCCTAGATCTCTTTCTTAGTAAAAATTCACTAAAATATAAACACTTGATTATGGAAAGAGCTTCTTCATTCAGAGAGTATTTGCTCTTAATTTAGAACCATTCTAATATTCATAATTATATGATTTTAGCAGATGACAAAGTATAAACTGCAAGTTGGAGCAGATGAGAGAAAGTTTGCAAATTCATTCTAAGACAAAAGAAGTTACATCGAATATTTCTTCAGCAAGGGAGAGGGATAGAAAGACTAGAAAAAGACAACTCAGAAATGACTATATGGGTGATCTTGAGTCATTAAGAAATTATCAAGTAGTTTAAAATGAAAAATAAATTGACATACCACCTATAGGAGTACAGATCATTTATCTGAAAATCGTGTTGAACCAATCCTTCCTAGTGGTCTAGTTGTTCAATAATGTTAAATACAAATTCTTAACAGAACCCAAATCTTTTATTATTATTATTGTTATTATTATTATACTTTAAGTTCTAGGGTACATATGCACAATGTGCAGATTTGTTACATATGTATACATGTGCCATGTTGATGTGCTGCACCCATTAACTTGTCATCTACATTAGGTATATCTCCTAATGTTGTCCCTCCCCCTTCCCATGACAGGCCCTGGTATGTGATGTTCCCCACTCTGTGTTCAAGTGTTCTCATTGAACAGAACCCAGATCTTTTAAAGGGTTTCTTTCACAAACAATGCACTAATAATGATCCAAGGTAGGTGCTGTTGTTTACAGATAGGATTTTGTATTGCCCATTCTAAGTTTGCCACACAGTATACTTTTTACTACTATCACTTAGGGAGACTGTTTTGTAAATACCATCACCATTCCATTGACTTTTGAAGTTGAGCTCATGCTATTTTCATCATTTGTTTTGTTGAATTGTGTATGGGGAATTCACCATAAGGCTTAAAACTGTTTAAGACCTCAGTAGATATGTGTTTTGCATATGAGATTCTTGGGGTATCTGTAGGAATATACACAAGCTGTTTGTTATTGGGAAGAAAAGTACCTGAAAGTTTGTGTGGAGCTAAGAGGAGAAATGATGAAAAATATTCTGAAATGTAGCAAAGTAACAGTTTGTGTAAAATGCGAAGGCATGTTGTTCCACTTACCTATTATTGAATGGCAAACTAACTCATATCTTTAAACAGTAACTTCAAACAACAGACATTTTATGAAATCTCATGAATTGTAGGTCAGAAATTTAGGCAGGACTCCACTGAGTGATTTTTTCTGCTCCATTTGATGACAACTGAGGTCATATGGTGGTGTTCAGAGAGTGACTGTGGTGGGCTGGTGGCCCCAGCATGGCTTTCCCTCACATGACTAATGCGATGGCAAGGAGGGCTGAGCTCAGCTGGTCCCGTCTTTGTGTCCAAGAAGTCACAGGGCCTCTCTCCTGGTCCTTCCAGAAATGTCACTGAACTTTTCACACAATGACTCCGGGCTTTAAGAATCTAACTTGGAAACTTAAAGGCTAGTCCTCAGACAGTTCAGATTTGAAGGAAGCTCACATCCAACTTCTAGTAGACAAGGTAGCAAGAAATACTAATTAAGAAAGACATGCTAATTAACAGAGTTATTAAACCCATTGTGATATACCCTTCACTCACCCTATGACTGCTTACAAAGAGGGAAAAAATATGGAGCCCTCTGCTCCAAGGGAACACTTCTTTGCCCCTCCCTACACTTCCTAGAGATCTTAGATCCATATGACTGTGAGAAAGAAGAGTGATGTGAGAGTCAACTTTGGCAAGGCTGAAGTGCCCTGATTTTGTCTGGAGAGGGAATAAAAGTGAGAGGAAGGAGGCGTCCAGTTGGCTGTGAACACTGTTGGCTAAGATTCTTTAGCAGAGTGGGCTTTTCTGATGCTTTTCTCCTCTGATCTATTTAGGTTTATCCTTTCTCTTTTCCTTTTATCTGGGAAGTACTTGGGTTTAAGAGAACCAGTAGTATCTCAGCAGAATGAAGACACGGTGAACCCCCAATGTCAGGAAACAAGGAATTGACTAGATTACTCAAGGCTTCACTCTTGAGGAGGGAGAGAAAACAGCTCCTGCATTTTCTTCTATTTATTGATTACAGCCACAGATGGAAAAGGAAGCAGGCTTTGTGTCCTGAAATAATGATGATACATCGGGCTGCAGAGATCCTATACCTATAACTCTCAAAAGTATGACTATAATGGAACGAAGACTAGCACGTGGCTGGTACCATTATTCTCAGATCTTCCTGCAGTGTTATGAGAGCACAGAGCAGGGTGCAGGGTGAGGATAGACAGCAGTGGAGCTTTCTTGAGCTGCTTATTCCTCTCCAAATGCTCTCTGAAAGTGGATGAAGAGCTGCTGCCATGTCTGGCTTCAGTTCAGTTTGTGCTCTCATTGCTTCTACTTCTCTGTTTCTCCAGATCCTACCATCACATTCTTCCTTCTGTGGCTTGACCATTTTTCTCTCTGCCCTCGGGAACCATACACACTATCATTCCTCTGCCTCTGAAGCATTATCCCATCCTTCTGATAGACATGAGTAGATGTTTTCCCCCAACAGTCTTACCAAAAAGCACTTATAGAGCATTGCACTATATTTTTCATAATTCAAAAACACTTCAACAGGCAAAATGCGGTATACACAACCAAAAAATGCTGTGCTATGATGAATTTAGTTCTATATTGGTAATGCTATAAATTGCTTTTGAATGAAAGATATGTCTATATATTATTTAATTTGATACCTGCAGTAACTAGCTATTTAAGCAAGATAGGTATTAGTCTTGTTCAGTGAAGTTCAGTGGAACCAATGGAACAAATGTGTGGGAGTGGAACTGAAACTTGGATGTCCAATTTTGTCTTAAGTTATTTTATGACAAGTCATGTAGCCACCGATAAAAAGTTTCTTATTCAGAAAATTCAATCTTCTGGACAAGTTTCATTTTTACATGACATAACCTAAAATGTTATATATGTTAAATTCTGCTGTTTTAGATTTCAGGAAAACAAATGCAGAGTGGTAGAGGCTGGTGGTGAGAATGAACTGAGAAGGATGGTAGTAAACTGAGGTTTCTACAATGAGTTTGCGTTTAAAATAACTTGTTGGGGGTACTGGAACCCAAGCACGTAGATTTTTCCATAGCCTATTTTTATATAGCATAATACATTTTTATTATGACCAGGCAATAAAGCAAGACTGGTGAACAGTCTTGCTTTAGCCATTTACCATTTCCTATACTCTTCGTATGTCCTTTCTCTGCTTTTACACTACCACAAAGCCTGCTTCAACTTTCCCCTCAATACACTGAGATTTATTTCTTCACTAACCATTCTGGAAAATTCCTTGTTCAACCTTCTGATCACTAGACCCCTGCAACCTTTCCTTCACTGGATTTCTGCCTTGTATAGTCATTCTTCTCCAATAAGATCTAAATGTCACTGCTAAATTCCCCTTTCTTGCTTGTCACTTTGACCATGATGTCACTTACTTCCTGAAAATTTCCCCTGGCTCCCTACTGCTTTGCAGGCCAAGTAACTGTCACACTTCGTTTCCACTTTCAGCTGGACTCAGCCTTCATTATTCCCCTCTCCGTCCCTGTATCCTTAGAGACCCTCTCCTTTGACTCAACAGCTCACTGCTCCTGTCTTCTCAAAGCTCCTGTCTTTTCACACACAGTTCCTGCTGTCCTTTCTTCTTAAGACGGCCAGCCATTTGACAGTCTCCACAGTCTCCAATTCTCTGAGAAGACATTCCCCTAAACTCACCATCTTCAATACTTGTGTCATATCTTTGTGCCAACTTCTAATTCACTTAAGATTTTAACTGGCTTATTAAAAAAATGCACTAACTTACAATGAAGGTTTTATTTTATTACCTTAAACGAAACAGCAGTGTCAGTGGCAAACAACGAAAAGTAACAGCAAACGTTACTATGATGAAAGCAACCTGAAGTCATTGCATTTTAGGTAGATATTTTTGCCTGCCCCAGACTCTGGGCTTGAATCCTGCTCTCTTATAAAATAGGGAGATTAGAAAAGTTAAATTGTTATTAATGTTCTATTAACACCTACTTGAGACTTTCAATTTTTTGTAGTAAGGATTGAAAAATAATTCACAGGGAATGCAATTCCCATGATGCATTCACCTATGTCCTGCTCAGAACACATCTAGGATCATCTCAGGACTGCCAGACTGTTCAAGGAGATGCAGCTCAACTCGAGGAGGGTATAACCACCCCTAAGAAAAATTCATCATGCTCCTCCTCTTTGTTTCTCCAGTTTTGTTCCCACATTTGAACATTAAATGAAAATTTATGATGTTCCTGCTGAGTGAAAATCACTGCTGGTTAGATGAATTCCAGGATGAAAAAGATACAGTTTCTGGCCTGAAGTTGCTTACTGTTACCATTGAGTATATGCCCATAAAATATTATTAAAATAGACCTAAATGCCTTTTCTGGGGTCTGGAACTCTCGAAATGTTGTGGGCCTCCAATCTAATTAAAGAACTCACTCAAGTATAATGCAAAATAGAGGATGAAAAATGCCATGGGAATGTATAGATAATGTATTATGGGAGGTTAGAATAGAGAAAGATTATTTCCAGCTTGTGCACTGTCAAAAGTTATTAGGAAAGAGGTAGAATTTGGAAGACAAAAAAGAAATTGCATTTCCAAGAAGACATTCCATTGCAATGATTATGTCTCTGAAGCAAAATAAGTGTTCAATCCCAATTTAATGAGCAATTAATTTTTAGCAATATTTTCCACATATCCATAATCTAGCACAATTTGAGAAAACTTTCTGATGTGAAAAACTGTGATTTGAATACCTGTCTCAAGTTCTGAAAGGCTTCCTCACATATTATAAAACAAGAACCTTCCCTAATTTGAGTCAGGTTAGAGAAAGCCAAACATAGGTGGAATATGGATACCTTTACCGTAACTACATTTGGGGAGTCAACCTAATGTTTGCTTAATTCCTTCGCAGAAAGATTGAGGGGGGCGGTGATATCCAGCATCATCATAGGGCTCTTTGGTGCCAATAATCTATTGAGGTGCTTTTCAATTGTGAGATGACCAAGAAATTAGCTGATCCCAGCAGAAAAACAGAGCTCCTTCCTTACTTTTCAGCTTGGTTAATTTCTTCTCTACATTTCAGAGTACTGCTAACTCCATCCACTCATCCCTTCTAGGGCCTGGTTTTCAGTCCTAGGAGATCAGGTAAGGCTATTCTCTAGGCATAATATGCATGTGAAACAAAAAAGAGAAAAGTAATAATAAGGACTTCAAATATTAGGATCTGACTATGAAATATCAGATTCCTTTAACTCTTGTATTCATGTAATCTTCCTACATTTTTGGAGTGAAAATGTTTCCTACATTTTTAAGAGACATCAGTGTTATGTGTTACATTATCAATATTATTTTCTTATTGGCCATGAAAATGCTTAAATAATTGACTTGTTACATCTATTTTACACATTGCATTTTAATTAAGTTTATGATTTTAAGAAACTTCACTTTTTAGAAAGATAGACATGAATACCCTTGGTATTAATTAGTAGTAGATGTCCTTGCTTCTAATAGCCCTTATATAATGTATCCCTTTCTATGAGTGCTGTAGATTTTTCACTTATATCTACAAATACAGATGATGTAACTTATTAAAAGTTCAATAGGAATAAGTCTTCATGTTATGAGAGAGCATAAAGCAATAGTTACAGTGATGTGAAATATTATAACTCTGTCTTCTGGAATTATTCCTTGCAAAGATTAATTATGTATGCCTAATGAGATAACAGTGACAAGGCATAATTTAGAGATTATAAAGCAGAGAATTTAAATGCCTAGCATGTGCACACGCACACATACACACATAACTGCTCTTTTGCAAATCTTCATCCCATCATTTGTGTTGAATCCATTATCTTAAGCTATGCTTTCTCATATTAGCAAAATGAAAACCTGAAAGTAGTATGTTGAAGAGATACTATGTTGAAGAGATTCCCATGTTGATTGCAGCATTATTTACTGCCAAGATATGGAATCAACCTAAGTGTCCATCAACAGATGAATAGATAAAGAAAATGTGGTATATATATACACAATTGAATAGTACTCAGCCATAACAAGAATGAAATCCTGTCACTGTGGTAACATGGATGAATCTAGAGGACAATATGCTAAGTGAAATAAGCAAGGCACAGAAACACAAATATCCCATATTCTCACTCATTTGTGGAGTCTGAAAAAGCTGATGTCACAAAAGTACAGAGTTATTAGTGACTCTGGAATGTATCAAGGAGGGGATGATAGGAAGAAATTGGTCAATGGCATAAAATTACAGTTAGATAGGAGAAACAAGTTCTGGTGTTCTAGAATGTATCCCTATACATTGCTATACTTTACAAATATTGTAATACATTACAATGCTATAGTAAACAGTATTATAGCTTGTATTTCAAAATAACTATAAGAGCGGATCTTGAGTTCTCACCACAAAGAAATAGTGTTTCAGGAGATGGTTATGCTAAAGCCAGTGTATACATATATCCAATCATTATGATGTACTCCATAGGTATGTATACTTACTGTGTATCAATGAAAAACAAAATTCAAAAATTGTCATGAGTTTGCTCTTTTTTTTTTTTTTGCAGCACAAAATGACATCTATTTCTTGGCTGCATGCTAGGTGATTAATTATAAAATGGCTCTGTGCATTGAAGTAGCTCTTTCAAGAGCTTTACAGCCTCACTTTTGGGAAAGGTACATTGTATCTTTTGAATGATTCAATAGTGAAATTTATTTCTGAATTTACCATTTTGTGATTTCTGAATTTTTTTCACTTTCAGCATTTCCACTAGTGTTTTTTATTTACTGGTTCCACAAATCAGTCAGTTTCATCAGGTTTGCCAACTGCCAGCCTAAACCACTGGAAACTGGCATAATGAATATTCTGAGTTTGAATACATATGTTATTAGGAATATTTTAAATATAAGAAAACAAGATACAAACCTAGCTCCCAAAATATGGCAAAAATGTAAACAAAAATGATGTGTAAAAAATACCACTGTATTTCAAAGGGATAAAACTAATCAGATAGTATTTTAAAACTGATGTCTTGATGGTACAATTTTAAATTGAAGTGCTGTGGGGGAAACTGACTTACTAGTATTTGCAGTTTGGGTTCAAAAATCCAGAAACTATATCTTGAAGAGTGTTTAACAGAATAATTCTAAATATTATAGTTTTCTCTTTCCTTTTTGTTGTCTTGTGATTTTAACTTTGACTTTCTCATATGATCATTGAAAAAATGTCTTCAATTTTGTGTATTCTTTTTAATGTGATCAGAAGAATTAAAATGAACATTTTCTTTCATAAAGCTGAGAGTTAATTCTGAAACATTGTACCAGAATACTTTTATGAAGGAAAGAATAGCCTTTGAACCCTAGAAGAGTCAATTCTACACCAACCCTGTCTGTTAAAAAAAAATCTGTGCTTCCATATGTCTTGTGTGAGATGTGGCTTTACCAAAAGTATCTGAACTTCAAATTTCTCCTATCACTGCCAACTGCCCTTGGGTACTGGCAATATATTTGGTAGACTTATTTCTTCCGTAGGTATACGATGCCATGGCCAAAGTGAACTCTACATTTTTAGGAAAGGCTGCTAAATATGGCCGGTCACAACCGAAAGACTAGCATTCGTCCAATTTGGCAGTGGTTTCTGGATGGCACACCCAGACTTACTTCCTTAAGCAATGCTGATTTATGGAAATGCCATGATGGAGGCTCACAAGCTAACACTGAATTCAGCAGTGCAGAAAAACTCCAAATCTTATGGCTCTTCTTTGTCAATGTTTTCACTAAGGCAACATAAGATATTAAATCACCTGGAATTAGTTATGTGCCATTTCAGCAACCTTTTGTGCTCAGTCTGCTACAAGCTGCTTGTGCTGATTAGCAGTTTAAAAGTCTGCAGGGGAAGGAAATTTTCAGTAGCTTGATTTTCCCCCACCCTTTGGTCCTGTGTGCATTGGAGAAGAAATTACCTTCTGTGCAGTTCCTGAATAATTTGGTTTGATTATTAATAGATTCATGCTGAAAAAAGAACAATATCAGAAAAAAAATTTACCCGTGGGATTGTAGCTGTGCTCCCAGATACAAAGCAGGGAAAGAAAACAAGTCTCTCCAAGCAAAGGGTATATGCGTATACGTGTGTGTGCATGTGTAGCTCTGATTCTAAGAAGCCGTTCATTCATTTATTCATGCATCAAATATTTATTGAGCTGCGAACAAATCCCAGGCACTGTGATGAAGACAGATTTCCTGCCCTCGCAGAGTTGCCATTACTAAGAATGTTAGCCAATAAATGAGTAAACACATAAAATCTTTACAGGAAAGAAACAAAGGACTGTGATAGAGAAAAATGGGAGAAGAAACTTACTTTAGAAAGGATTATCTGAGAAGGTGCCTTTTAAGCTGAGCCAGAAAGGAAAGAAGGCAAACAGGAAAAGAGCCAGAAGAGCAGAGTTCCAGGCAGAGGGGAAGCAAGTGGAGAGGCGGTGTGGAGGAATCAGATTTGGCTCAATCTGGAATGGACAGAAGGCTAGAACCTGCAGTGCGGTGAGCGTGGGAGAAACCAGCTGGCACAAGGTAAGCTTAGGGAAGGTAACATAAGGCCTTGTAGGTCATGGACAACAACATGGATTTAAGTGCAGTATAGGAACTTCAAAGGAATTCCAACAGTTAAGCTAGTTGATGTAATTTTTTTGTATGTATGTGCGTATATATATATATATACACACACACATACACACACACACACACACACAAAACAAACAAAAACCTTGGCTGTTGCATGCAGAGTAGATTACCATGGAGAGGAGGACCAGTTGGTATTCCACAGGGGAGATAAGGATTTTATAGGAGCAAGGCTGTTTTATTATTTTATTTATTGTACTTCTATTAAGATGATATGGGTGCTTTGGGGGCTGTTGTAAATTACAAGCCACAGCTCCTGCACAGGAAACCTCCATAGGAAACAACCGAAGAATAAGCAGCTGTGAGATGACAAGGTTTAAGATACGTGTTTTCAGGTTTCTTTTCTTTTTTTTTTTTTTTTTTGAGGCGGAGTCTCGCTCTGTCGCCCGGACTGGAGTGCAGTGGCCAGATCTCAGCTCACTGCAAGCTCCGCCTCCCGGGTTTACACCATTCTCCTGCCTCAGCCTCCCGAGTCGCTGGGACTACAGGCGCCCGCCACCTCGCCCGGCTAGTTTTTGTATTTTTAGTAGAGACGGGGTTTCACCGTGTTAGTCAGGATGGTCTCGATCTCCTGACCTCGTGATCCGCCCGTCTCGGCCTCCCAAAGTGCTGGGATTACAGGCTTGAGCCACCGCGCCCGGCCCAGTTTCTTAATAGTAGAGTGGGTGGGTGATTTCCAAAAGAACTCAGGACTGGGGTGGGTGAAATTTTGTGAGCTTCTGGATTGGATGAGGGTGTGCTCTTGCAGAAAGAATTCCTGAATACTTTCTGCACTTAGAGAACCTGCTTATTAATTCTTACAGCAGTGATGTTTTAGAAGATGAAGGACACTTTCCATTCAATTATTGATCATAAGCATGATGTGTGTTGATTATAATGGCATGATAATGGTACCAAATGAATTTTTGATATCTTTTTCCTTACTATATTTTCATGTATCATATTTAAGTTTCCTCAAGTCAGTACAGAAGATGTTACCCATGTCTTCTTTTCCAAAGAAGGAGCCATTTGATTATTTAAAGGTTTACTGAATAGAATATGAACTATGTTGACTTTAGCACAAATTCCTGCCCTAAGTTTTGGCCCATATATTAATGATATCAAGTGCTGCTAAATGTGTTCTTCTATAAAAATTAAAGTTTAAGTTTTGGATGCTAACTTTCAAATCTATGTGAAATGATATGATTTACTAGTTATATAAAGAATGATATAAAGAACAAAATAATACTTTTTTAAATGTATAAGGGAAAAGACAACACAAAAGAAAAATGGGTAAAGAAAGAGAACACATTTCATGCAAATCAAAACCACAATGAGATGCCATTTCACACCAGTCAGAATGGTTATAATTAAAAAGTCAAAAAATAGGCTGGGCACAGTGGCTCACGCCTGTAATCTCAGCACTTTGGGAGGCCGAGACGGGCGGATCACGAGGCCAGGAGATCGAGACCATCCTGGCTAACATGGTGAAAACCCCTCTCTACTAAAAAATACAAAAAAATTAGCCAGGCATGGTGGTGGGCACCTGTAGTCCCAGCTACTCGGGAGGTTGAGGCAGGAGAGCGGCATGAACCCGGGAGGTAGAGCTTGCAGGGAGCCGAGATCACACCACTGCACTCCAGCCTGGGCGACAGAGTGAGACTCTGTCAAAAAAAAAAAAAAAGTCAAAAAATAAAAGATGCGGGTGAGGTTGTGTGGAGAAAAAGGAAGAGAAAATGCACTGTTAGTGGGGGTGTAAGTTAGGCCAACCATTGTAGAAGACAATGTGATGACTCCTCAAAGACCTGAAGACAGAAATACTATTCAATCCTGCAATCCAATTACTATATATATTCCCAAAGGAATATAAGTTATTATATTGTGTTTAAAAGACACATGCATATGTATGTTCATTGCAGCACTATTCACAATAGCAAAGACATGGAATCAACCTAAATGCCCATCAATGACATCAGTGACAGACTGGATAAACAAAATGTAGTGCTTATGCACCATGGAATATTATGCAGCCATTAAAAAAGAATGAGATCATGTCCTTCGCGTGGACATGGATGGAGCTGGAGGCCATTATCCTTAGCAAAACAATGCAGGAAAACCAAATACTGCATATTCTCACTTACAAGTGGAAGCTAAGTGATGAGAAAACATGAACACTTAGAGAAGAACAATACACACTGGGGCCTACTTGAAGTTGAAGGGTGGGAGGAGGGAGGGGACCAGGAAAAATAACTAATGGGTACAAGGCTTAATGAAATAGTCTGTACAACAAAGCCCCATGACACAGGTTTACCTGTGTAACAAACTGGCACGTGTACCCCTGAACTTAAAATGAAAGTTAAAAAAAAAAAGAGAACACATTTCAGAAGAAAACTCAAATGGCCAAAATGTGTACTAAGATAGACAACCTCATGAATAGTCAGGGAAAAGCACATTGAAATCGCAGTGAAACAAATTGTAGTTCATCTATATCATTGAATAATACTCAGTATCTAAAACAAATGGACTACTGATATATGCAACAAAATAAATGACTCTCAAAAGCATTATGCTAGGTGAAAGAAGGTTACATACTGTGGGGTTTCTTTTGCACGATATTTTGGAAAAGGTGAAACTGAAGGGATAGCAATAAAATCATTGGTTTAAAAGACTGGCGAGGGTGGTTGATGACTTAGATGATGGGAATATTTTGTGCTGATTGTGGTGGTATTAAAACCCAGTCTACTTTTGTCAATATTCATTGAATTGTACTTTTACAAATTTGGTTATTGTGATGTATGTAAATTATACCCTCAATGATATGATTTTAAACATTTCAATGAAGTCGGGAGTGGTGGTATGCACCTTTAGTTTCAGCTACTCAGGAGGCTGAGGTGGAAGGATTTCTTGAGCCTGGAAATTTGAGGCTATAGCATGGGTGTCCAGCCTTTTGACTTCCCTGGGCCACATTGGAAGAAGAATTGTCTTGAGTCACACATAAAATACATTAACGCTAACAATAACTGATGAGCTTTTTTTTCTTTTTTGAAAAAAGATCCATGCCTAATTTTTGTGATATCTGCCCTGCCACCACAGATAAGTAAAGAAGTCCTCACATTCAAAGGATTTTACACCCATGCATGTAGAATGCTATAATTTCACCTATGAGTAGCCACTGTACTCCATCTTGGGCAACATAATGAGACCCCATCACAAAAAAGACTCACAATAGAAAAATGTTACCATTTATTAGGCTACAACAATGAAATTATGTAGTACAGAATCTTGTGAAGGTGTTAGGAAATGAGAACACTCATGCTCTGTTGGTGTGAGTGGAAAGTGGCGTAACCTCCTTTTGGAGGAGGAATTTCACAACAGCTAGTAAAGTTGAACATGTTTTAACCCACACATTCTTAAGTCTGATAAACATTTACAATCAATTTTCTCTGAAGCCTACTACCTGGAAACCTCATCTGGATAGAATCTTGGTCTCCACAACCATCCTTATCTTAACCAAGACACTCCCTTCTGTTCACTAATTCTGGGTTTTTACATAAACTCCTTGGACTAGTTGCCAATCAGAAAATCTTTGAATCTACCTAAGACCTGAAATCCCACACTCAACACTTTGAGTTGTCTCACCTTTCCAGAATGAACCAATGTACATGTTTCATGCATTGATTGATGTCTTATGTCTCCCTAAAAGGGATAAAACCAAGCTGTAGCCCAACCACCTTGGGCACGTGTTCTCAGGATCTCCTGAAGCTGTGTCGTGGGCCATGGTCACTCATGTGGCTCCGAATAAATCTCATCAAATATTTTACAGAATTTGACTCTTTTCATTGACACTAATCATCATTGTAAAATTAAGACTATAGTAATCAGTGCATTTTGAACCCTCAGTTGTTGAAGTACTATCACAGAAGATCGTTATCAACTTTTGTTTCAGCTCCAGATTACAAGGTGAGCTTATGAGTGTTTATGTGTAGCAGACCCTAAACTTATTCAAAGAATCATTTGCTTAGATCTAAGAGAAATCTCATCCCTTTTACTTTTAATATCATGATCCTTGTGAAAGACCAGACAAAAGGTCAACCCAATTAGTTCCTTAAAAGAGGAAGAGTAGAGGGAATTCACATGAGCCCCACCCCAGTACTTAACAGTCATTAAAGGACTTATGCATTAATAGTACTTGGCATTTCATGTAATCCTTCCAATGTTCTTATCAGTTCTGTGTTCTTACCATTGAAATATAGATGTGCATACCACTGAAAAGTTTAAATCATTTAGTATTAAGTTAACAAGAACATAGATGGTACACCTAAACTTATCCAAGATATTAATCCATTGTGTCTTAGTATTTTGTTGACTCAATTTATAAAAATATTGTATGCGTTCAGAAAAACTATAACTACATTCAAGACATAAATTTGATTTTATGACTTAGGTTTCTGTAAGAAGCAGCATACTTTTAACTCAGGCTTATGAATATAATATCACTTCATCTCCTTACAAAATAATTAGAATAAAGGCAGCATATATTTTGTATGAACTCAAAAGCAGTACAAAGTATGGGTCCCCAAAATTAAAATGTAAGTTCTTAACTACACATTTTTATGTTATATTACTTGTATTAGTTTCCTATTATGGTAATAACCAAGTTCCTCAAATTTAGTGACTTAAACCAACATACCCTTTTCTATTAGAGATCTGGAGTTTGGAAGTCCTAAATGAAAGGGTGGCCTGCCCCTCCACAACTGTGGGCATTTCTCATTAGGTGGAAGGAGAGACTTGAGAAAAGAAATGAGACACAGAGACAAAGTGCAGAGAAAGAAAAAGTGGGCCCAGGGGACCAACACTCAGTGTACAGAGGACCCACTTCGGCGCCGGGTCTCTGAGTTCCCTCAGTATTTATTGATCACTATCTTTACCATCTTAGAAAAAGGGAAGTGGCAGGATAATAGGATCATCGTAGGGAGAAGGTCAGCAGTAAGACATATGAATAAAGATCTCTGTGACATAAGTTTAAGGAAAAGTGCTGTGCCTTGATATGCATGTGTAAACATCTCCATAAACCTTTTTAGTGCATGAAGAACAGCATTGTGCTAGCAAGTCCCACCTTTCGCCCTAAGGTGGTTTTCTCCTTCCTCAGTAAACAGAACATACAATGGGGTTTTACTCGGAGATGTTCCATTGCCCAGGGACAGGCAGGAGACAGATGCTTTTCTCTGTCTCAACTGCCAAGAGGCCTTCTTTCCTCTTATACTAGTCCTCCTCAGAACAGACCCTTCACGGGTATCAGGCTAGGGGATGCTCAGGTCTTTCCCTTCCCATGAGGTCATATTTCAGACTATCACATGGGGAGAAACCTTGGACAATACTTAGCTTTCCTAGGCAGAGGTCCCTGTGACTTTTGGCAGTGTACGTGTCCCTGGGTACTTGAGATTAAGAGAATGGTGATGACTTTTCACAAGCATACTGCCTTCAGGCACTTGTTTAACAAAGCACATCCTGCACAGCCCAAAATCCAAACCTTGAGTCACCACAGCACATGTCTCTTGCAAGGATAAGGTTGGGGGTAGGGTCACAGATTAACAGCATCTCAAATACAGAACAAAATGGATTCTCTTATATCTACTTCTTTCTATATAGACACAGTGTCAGTCTGATCTTTCTTTTCCCCACACTAAAATCAAGGTGGCAGCAGGGCTGTACTTTTCTAGAAGCTCTAGGGGAGAATCTGCTTACTTGCCTTTTTTTTTTTAGCTTCTGGAGGCCACTTGCACTCTGGCTCACGGTCCTTTTGGGGCTAAGAGGAAGCTGCCCTCTTGCCCTTGGATGGTTTGCTGAAAAATAAACTCACAATAAGGCATGTTAATAAGAAGAAAGGTATAAAATTTATTTAACCATAGGCATGGGGAGAATCACAGAGTGATCACCTAATTACCCAATCAAACGCAAACACTTCTATAACCTCCTTTCAGAAGAGCAGGGGGAGATGGGAAATATAGGTAATTCTTTTGAGAGACATTACATGATTACTACGGAGAAGTAAATGGATCCTTGGGAAAACAAATAGATGGACTTATAACTGATTTGGAAGTTGAATGAACCTCAGAGACGCTCACTATTTTGTAGAAAGGCTGTGCCAGTTCTGAATACATTCTTCCACTCCTGTCTTGAAGGAGATAATGAGATAACAGGGAAGGGAAGGAAAAACAATTGTTCTTTTTGGTGAATCCATCCTATTTTTATGAAGATAGGGGAGAAGTCTCTTCTAAGGCATATTGATTTCTAAGGAATGTTAATTCAAAGTATTCATTACATCTGGGAGCCATATTTTGGGGTGAAATTCTCTGTGCTCTTTTAGTGCCATCCTTCATTTTTATGGCCAGCAGTATAGCATCTTCCAATTTCCCTTTCTTTCTGGGCTCTGTCCTCGTAACACCTTTTCAGATTCTGACCCTCCAGCTTCTCTTGTGTAGAGACACTTGTTATACATTGGCCCACTCACAGAATCCAGGACAATGTCTCCATCTCAAAATCCTGAATCACCTTACTCACATTTGCAAAGTCCCATTTCCAATGTAAGTTAACATATTCTCAGGTCCTAGCAACTAGGACATGAACATCTTTGGGATCATTATTTTAATCAATTGCTCCACCCTTTAAACTCTTTTCTGGTTGAAATATCCATAAACTTAAGTGACATTTGGATGAAATGTCATCACCCATCACTATCCCTATCTGATATAAAATAATGATACTTAAGTGAAGTGTTATAGGAATACAAATTTGCACTATGTAAATAATATTAGAAGATAAATGTCCTCTTAGTATTATCTTATGGAGGTAAGATAACTTTTGTGTGAGGACTATACTATCTTTTATTCTTAGAGTAATTTACTATTCAGAATGTGGTCAGTTTTGGCACATTGTCAGAACTATAACTGTATAAGGAATAAAGAATAAGACCTATCTCAGAATGTTGTTGCAATTATTAAATAAAGCATTATTTTGGCATATAGACTTGCTATGTATTTACTGCAGTTGTTAATATTAGATCCATGTGAAGTATCAAAAATTGTATTGTAATTGTCCAACAGGTTCTTCTTGCCCACTGCATGGATATGGCAGATCCACTGAGACAGTGGTATTGCAGTAGAAAAATAGTTTAATAATTGCAGGCCCAGCCATGCAGAAGGACTGGAGTTATTATTACTCAGATCAGCATCTCTGAAAGCTCAGAGGCTAGGGATTTTCCAGGATAGTTTGGTGGGCAGGGGGCTAGGGAATGAGAAATGCTGATAGGTTGGGGCAGGGATGAAATCCTAGGGGTCAAAGCTGTCTTCTTACATGAAGTCAGTTATTGGGTGGGAGCTCCAGTACTGGTCAAATTAGTTCCTTGGTATGAGTGGCAGATCCTGGTGTAGTCAGCTGGGCTGCCCAAATGCAGGAGTCTGAAAAATATCTCAAAGACCAATCTTAGATTTTGACAATAATGATGTTACCTATTGGAGTAATTGGAAAGGTTGCAAATCTTGTAACCTCTGGGACAATGTCTGGTTATTGTTTATACCCACATCCTAATAGAGTTCAGGCCCCTCCCATAATCCTAGTCTTGTGGCCTTTTATTACCTTTACAAAGGTGGTTATGGTCCCTGAACAAGGAGGGGATAGTTTGGGGAATGGCTATTTTTAATCCTTGTTTTAAGGTTAAACTATAAACTAAATTTCTCCCAGAGATAGCTTGGCCTATGCTGAGGAATGACCAAGGACAGCTTGGAGTTCAGAAGCAAGATAGAGTCAGCTATGTTGGATTTCTCTTTGATATAGTTTGAATATATATCTCCACCAAATCTAATGTTGAAATGTAATCCCCAGTGTTGGAGATTAGACCTAGTAGGAGAGGTGTTTCGGTCATGGGAACATATCCTGCTGTCCTCACGGTAGAGAGTGAGTACTCAGGAGATCTGGTTGTTTAAAAGTATGTGGCTCTTCTCAAACTAAGTCTCTCTCTAGCTTCTGCTTCCACCATATGCTGTGCCTGCTCCAACTTTGCCTTCTACCATGAGTAAAAACTCCTGAGGCTCACCCAGAAGCCAAGTAAGTGCCAGTGCCATGCTTGTACAGCTTGAAGAACTATGAGCTAATGAAAACTCTTCTTTTCATAAATTATCTGGTGTCAGGTATTTCTTTAAAGCAATGCAAGAATGGCCTAATACATTTATTGTCATAATTTTGCAAAGGTAGTTTCCATGTTAGCTACATCAAATTGAGGGTTTGCTAGGAGAGAAAAGTGAAAAATATCAATTAAAAGAACTCAAGGCCAGGCACAGTGGCTCATGCCTGTAATTTCAGCACTTTGGAAGGCCGAGGCGTGCAGATCACCTAAGGTCGAGAGTTCAAGACCAGCCTGGCCAACATGGTGACACCCCGTCTCTACTAAAAACAGGAAATGAGCCAGGTATGGTGGCACATGCCTGTAATCCCAGTTACTCAGGAGGCCAGGCTGGAGAATCACTTGAACTCAGGAGGCAAAGGTTGCAGTAAGCAAAGATCTCGCCACTGCACTGCAGCCTGAATGACAGAGTGAGACTCCATCTCAAAAAGAACTCAAAAGGACTGTGTTAGGTACTTACAGAATAGAGGATTATGTTAATGAACCTTTTATTCATTCAACGTATAATTGTTGCCCACTGAGTATGTAACACATTTTCTGTTATGTTTAGGAACAATTATGAACAACTCAGAATGGTCTCTGCCCTCAGAGAGTGTACAGTCTACCTCTGTAGGTAGATAATTAATAGACAAATAATGAGTGATGAATGTTGCACATACTATCCTTTATTTGACCCTTAGAGTTATATAGTATATTTAAACATTTTGAAGTTTGAAAATGAATATAAATCAGAGAGACATCCAATAAGGTAGAATTTGGGGTAATGTTTATTTTCCTCAAGCCCAAGAACAGTATGCGATAATTAATTAAGAATTAATTATTAAAACATATCTTTATATTTCTTTATGAGACAACTCTCCAAGCAAAAGTGAAAGCTGGCTCAAACACAATTCAGTTACTTACACACATGTATACACACATTTATAGTCACACACACACAAAACCACCACTGTCTAGGAACTAAACAATAACTACTTTTCTAGATATCTAAAATAAAGAGAAGAATAGTTAAGAATAGGTTATGGCCGGGCACGGCGGCTCACGCCTATAATCTCAGCACTTTGCGAGGCCGAGGTGGGCAGATCACGAGGTCAGGAGATCGAGGCCATCCTGGCTAACACGGTGAAAACCCATCTCTACTAAAAATTCAAAAAATTATCCAGGCGTGGTGGCACGCACCTGTAGTCCCAGCTACTAGGGAGGCTGAGGCAGGAGAATCACTTGAACCTAGGAGATGGAGGTTGCAGTGAGCCAAGATAGCACCATTGCACTTCTGTACTTCAGCACTTCAGCCCAGGCGACAGAGTGAGACTCTGTCTAAAAAAAAAGAAGTTTAATCTTACTTTTTTTCTTTTTCTTTTTCTTTTTGAGACAGCCTCGCTCCATCACCCAAGATGGAGTGCAGTGGCATGATCTCAGCTCACTGCAACCTCCGCCTTCGGGTTCAAGTGATTCTCGTGCCTCAGCCTTCCGAGTAGCTGGGACTACAGGCACGCACCACTACGCCTGGCTAAATTTTTATATTTTTAGTAGTGATGGGGTTTCACCATGTTGGCCAGGCTGATCCTGAGCTCCTGGTGTCATGTGATCCGCCTGCTTCAGTCTCTCAAAGTGCCGATCCCAAAGTGGGATTACAGGCATGAGCCACCCATGCCAGGCCGAAAATTCTGTATTCTATTATATACTACATAATATATAATATAATATATATACTTATATATTACGTATGTTATATATATATATACATTTTTTTTTTTTTCCTGCAACGGAGTTTTGCTCTGTCACCCAGGCTGAAGTGCAGAGGCAAGATCTTGCCTCACTGCAATCTCCACCTCCTGGGTTCAAGTGATTCTCCTGCCTCAGCCTCCCGAGGGGCTGGGATTACAAGCACGCACCACGCCCAGCTAATTTTTGTATTTTTAGTAGAAACGGGGTTTCACCATGTTGGCCAGGCTGTTCTTGAACTCCTGACCTCAGGTGATCCACCCTCCTCGACCTCCTAAAGTGCTGGGATTACACGCATGAGCCACTGCGCCTGGCCAACAATTGGGTCTTTTTTCCTGCAACGGAGTTTTGCTCTGTCACCCAGGCTGGAGTGCAATGGCGTGATGTGGCGTCACTGCATCACTGCAACCTCCAACTTCTGGATTCAAGCGATTCTCCTTCCTCAGCCTCCCGAGGGGCTGGGATTACAAGCACGCACCACGCCCAGCTAATTTTTGTATTTTTAGTAGAAACGGGGTTTCACCATGTTGGCCAGGCTGTTCTTGAACTCCTGACCTCAGGTGATCCACCCTCCTCGACCTCCTAAAGTGCTGGGATTACAGGCGTGAGCCACAGCGCCCGACCTGTAGTACTTATATATTTTATTTTTTCTCCAATCTTTTAATCTTTTAATCATCCTCCAAAATGTTGCCTTTCTTCTCAATGCTTAGCAGACAGTTTGATAAAGAAGGATCCTTTTCTAAGTAGACTTCATATAGGAGAGTTTGGAAAACAGAATAAGAAGGGCATATTATTCCTTGTCAAAATATTTTCTTGTTGAAAATGGAAAATTTTTGTTAAAATCTGAAATGCATAGTGTTGGAACCGAACTCTCGATTCCCTCCTGGGCAGGGGTCGTCGCGAAGGATCACCGACACGAGATTCACAGCAGAGAGTTATTTATTACTAGCGCGCTAGGGTCCCAAGCTCTAAGTTGGTCCTGGGACCCCGACTGCTTGTTACAGGCTGTTTATATAGGCTAACACAAGTTCAAACACAGCTTATGGCGCGAAATTCAAACAAAGCTTAAGGCGTAAAATGATTGGGTCTAGCTATAGCCTGAGCAAGGGGTCTTGGTTTAATTGGTTAGAGCAGGACCTTATGAGGTTCTTTCCTGGAGTTGATGATTCCGGGAACTTCGAGGCAGGGTGAGACCCCTGGAATTGGCAGGGTGGGACCTCATGAGGTTGTTTCCCGGAATTGGCAGGGTGGGACCCTATCAGGGTGGGACACTATCGAGGCAGGGTGGGACCCTATCAGGGTGGGACACTATCGAGGCAGGGTGGGACCCTATCAGGGTGGGACACTATCGAGGCAGGGTGGGACCCTATCTAGGCAGGGTGGGACCCTATCTAGGGCCACCTGGTGCTAACTTTTTAGGTTTTGTAAGGCCTACTAGTTTCACATAGCAGATTAATTTATGCCTATTACTTCAGGTAAATAATCTCACCCGGAGTCTTTGTAAGTAAAATGAATGTTTACGCTTGATAAAAAAAGTAGCAATTGTTGATTTCAACAGGGTTTTAAAGAAGCATAAATGTTATCCACCTCCTCTTTCCATCCCATGCACATCTTACTTTTACTTTAGTAACCACACCTATGAATGTCCATCTATTAAACCCAAGCAGAGAGTAGTTTTTAAAATATTCCTTTCCTGTTTTCTGTTGAACTATTTTATAGACAAGCTATATAAAAAAGCAACACAAGGAACAAAAAATAGTATCTTATTCTGGTGAAAGAGATCTGAAGTTGGGATCTAGAATACACATACACCTGTGTGCAAGCTCCAGTGATGTCAGTTCCTAGTATTAGAGAGCAGTGACTCTGAGCAAAAGAGGGAAGACAAACATATGAACAGAAAACCTTGTCTTTTCTCAAACATCCTCAATGACTGTTACATGAAAATGAGGGCTATCAGGCTCATATCATTTTCAAAGACTATACGTAATATGCATATGGAGAACAAAGACAAAAGGCATGCATAGAAATCAAAAGTGACTAGAAATAGACTGATTTCTGGAGACAATAGCATGTGTGCACAGACAGGTACTACAGATTTAATGCTGACATGTCAGAGAAGAAATGTCAGCTTTCTTTATTACCAGTAGCTCTCAGCTTTTCAGGCAAATTGTTCTTCTTTGTACTCTACATTCTTTCTCCTCTTGGAGTTCCTTCTTGTTGCCTCTTCCTACTTCTTCACATCTTTCTACTCCTTGAGATACCTGCACTCACTGCTTGCACTTCCATTAGTGATTTTGTTACAATATTGCGCTGTGTGTTTCCAGGAGTGGAGCCAATATGAAGGAAGTCCAGAAATGTCTGTCAAGGGAGACTATGAGATGATGACAGTACTCCTCTTTTTCTCTCTTGTGCTTCTTACAATTAACACCTACATCTATCTATCCATCTATTTGTGTATCTCTGTGTCTGTCTGTCTGGCTATCGATTTATCCATCACCCATTCATCTACTCATCTGTTTTGGCATACAGCTTTTCGATAGAGGCAAACACTGCCTAATGGAATTGATCTACAACAAGACCATAGCTGGAATGAAAGAACCAGGACTCAGAAGTTAAGGCCAAAGTTAATGATGTTATTGGAATGTATAGTGTTAAAAATAATATATTTTTAAGACAATTTTATTTCAATTAAGTGTGCAATGAAAACACAGGGGAATGTTTGAAGAATCTTTTATCTTTTGCCCAGGTGATATGCTTTCAGATGGGATGACATTTAATCTGAGAGTTAGAAAAACTTCACCAACACACCTTAAAGGCTTACTCCAACCATCAGAAAAATATTTGAACGATTTCCTTCTTAAACTGTGCACAACTTTTTACGTAGATATTAACTGTTCAAGGGGATCCCTGCACATGGATGTAGTCATGTTTGCATACATTCAGTGTAAATATGTGTATACACACACACACACACACACACAGCAGAGGGAATATTTTTTAAATTACTACACCTAAGTGGCTACTTTCCATCTCTATTTATTTTCTTCTGTGGAATAATGCAGACTATAACTAACATAAATTGAATGCACATGAGACCACATACCTTCACGTGGTATAGAGTGTGTCATCGCAGCAATTTTATAATGGCTCATTAGCCCCTGTGAGAGGCCAGTAATATGGGATAGCAGTGGATTTCTATCAACTCCATGAGAGAGATAAGTAAAGTGGCATCTTATGTAGATTTCTAAATCCTGTACTTTGAAATCAGCTCAATAGCATATTTTAAACTCAAAATAGAATGTCTTCGGGTTCCTAATGATTGATTTAATGGTGGATTTGACCATATGTGTATCAGATGTGAAAAGTATTGTCCACTAAGTGGAGTAAAAATGATCTTTTACAGAAGGAAAAAAAAAAACCTGATTTAAATCTTTAGATTCTCATGGGATCTCATTAAGTTTCTCTTTCTTTAATGCATTGTGCAGCCTAATAGTTATCAGCAACCCTGCAGTGTGTATTGCTGATAGGTTAGTTTACACAGGATTAATTGTGTAATTTTGCAAGCAACCAGCACAGCGAACATTGATTTTTGCATTAGCCCCATGTGTTGTTTCCAAGGGGACTCTGCTTTCTATTTTAAGGTGGTGTTACATTTCACTTCTTATTAATTATAATTTCTGCTAGCATGTTTTATGCCCAATACGATTTATTAAAAATCCTTCATAATCTTTTTTCCCTAATTGTTATGTCCTTCGGTAACTTCATTAATTTTGAGCACTGATGTGTAAAAAATGGCAGGAGAAAATGGCATTCACAAAAGGTTCTCTGACCAGCCAGTTTCCCCATGCTCCCATTGATAAGTTGCCACAAATCTTTTGCTAAAATACAGAAACAAATTCAGTTGCAGCCACTCCAGGTATGCTAAGTGAATAATCAGTGCAGGCAACAACCTGACAATACTGCATTCCTCAAACCAAAAGAATGTGAATGTTCAAAGAAGTGTTGGCTATGCAGAACTCAGTCCATTTCCCACAATATGTATCTTAGTATTTTCCAGAAATAATTGTGTATTTGGAAGAATTAGAGGAAGGAATCTTTTGTTTGAATATTCCACATAATAGCTTAGTTCAACACTTAGTTACTACATTTTATCCGCTCTTCGTGGGATTATGAAATGCCTATTGAGGTTTCAGTGGAATCTTTATAGCTGGACTTGATATTCTCATACATGGTTTTGAAAGAACAAAACAAAACAAAATGTTGACTATGCACAGTTTAGAACTTAATCTTTAAATTATTTTTGTCTTGAACTTGAAAATCAATTTTTTGTCTGTGCCTCACCACCTCTTCCCTCATCTCAGCCTTCATGAGATAAAATTTCTCTCTCCCTCTGGAGCACGTGGTCTCTCAAAGGGGAAGAGTCACATCTCCTTGTTTGTGCAGCTCTTGCTTTGTTTTGTTTAGGGTGGGTCCTCTCTCCTCCTTATCCCCATGAATTTCTATAGTATTATAAAGGCCCAATAAGATTCTGTACAAAGTGGGTACTCAGAATGTGTCCTGAGTGACCAACTGGCCCCCACTGGAAGAGCTCTTTTAAACACTCTGTTACCAGAGCTTCAAAAAGGGCTTGTTTCTGAGGGATCAAAGGAACTCTTGTATAATAAATTCTGAGCATTCAGTACATAATGAAGAGAAGAAAATGTGTCTTTTAAGCTCCTATATGATGCCTGGATTGTGTGAAGAGATGAAGGAAGTGGTGACTCTTTCTGGCTTTTGTGTCATTCACATTAAACAGGAACAGATGAAAGCAAAGGCTTAACACCGACAAAATCCCAAGTAGGAAGGCTCTGCGTCCACAGCCTGTTCGCACATTCACAACAAACCACCAGCTGATGACTTGAAAAAACTATGGCTTTCTTTCATAGGGAAAGACTGACTTTGTTTTGTGCCTTTTTAAACATCCACCTTCAGAAAGTGTAAACCTTTTTTTTTTTTTTTTTGACAGAGCGATTGGGTTACAATATTATTACAGAAGGACTAGAATTAGAATCACAATACTTGGGTTCCACACTTGACCTTTGTCACTTGTTATGTATGACACTAAGGAAGTAATTTAGTCTGTAAATTAATTTTATTTTTCATCATTTATAAATAAACCTAGAAAAATTAACATGAATAGTTGTTTCAAAGGTTTAATTTAGAAATCTTCGTTATATTGCAGTAAAATGTAGACTCTTATATTCTTATAGGTAGATTGCAATGAAACTCTACTAAGCAATTACAACAGATCTTATTTCTCTAAATTAAGGCTGAACAATCTCTTTTTTCAATTCAACTTTGTCTGAGTAGTTTGAATGGCCCAGATCAGAGGTGATTTTTGAGACTGTTGTTGTTGTGTTCAATATATTGTGCTCATGAAGGCAGGTGCATATTTATGGAGAAAGAATCCTTAGCTTTCCCCAGATGCTCACATGTGTTTGTGATCCTAATGGGGTTAAGAACCTCTTAACCTGATAATTCAACCAATTTTCCTTTCACATTAAGTGGGAGTCCTACTATTTTAGTATTAAGTACCAGAAGGATGAATTTTATATGTTGCTTTATATTTACTATCAGTTTTGTCTAACAGGAATCTTGTGCTGTAAAATATCTACCTTTCAAATTCCCTGGGAGGAGAAAGACAATGCATACTGGAGATATGAATACTTCTCCACAATACTTATACAAAATAAAAACAATTACCTTGGTGATTTCCCATATTAAGGCAGATTTTTTTCCTTCCTCTTTCCTCTCCTCTCTTTTTTCTGTTAAAACCACCACCCTCATCATTACCACTGCCACTTTTATCTCTTCCTGCTTGAACTGAGCAGATAATTGCATATGTACAATTTCCTAGAGAACTGAAACAGGCCTAGCCCGTAGGCGAACTAAGTTTCAAAGTTTGCAAAGTAAGACTGGATTAACTATATTTTCTGTTAAGTGTTGGTTTTAATAAAAAAAGAAGTTTATATTAATTGAAATTTTCAATTGGGAGTATATGTTTTAAAACCTTATTTCTTCTTCTTCTTCTTTTTTTGAGACCGAGTCTCATTCTGTCATCCAGGCTGGAGTGCAGTGGCATAATCCTGGCTCATTGCAACTTCTACCTCCTGGGTTCAAGCAATTCTTCTGCCTCATCCTCCTGAGTAGCTGGGATTACAGGTGCCCACCACTATGCCCGGCTAATTTTTTGTATTTTTGGTAGAGACGGGGTTTCAACATGTTGGCTAGACTGGTCTCAAACTCCTGACCTCAGGTGATCCTCCCCGCTCGACCTCTCAAAGTGCTTGGATTATAGGAGTGAACTACCGCACCCAGCCTAGACCTATTTCTTAACCTCTAAATGTGTTTGGTGTGACACTCAACTATATTTTCAGCTTACCTAGCCCAACATAAATTTTATTTTAATGAATAGTTTCCAATATTTTGACTCTCCTCATGTTAAAAATATCTCTGGATTTCCTTATTTTTGATTCATGTACTTATCAGTATTCGGCAGAAATGCAAGTCATGGCAACAACTGATAGTTGACCAGATGTTATGCTTAGAATTCATATATTCATCTCTTCAACTGAGAAGGTTTTGGTGTCTACTATTACTGACCTCACTGTGAGGAGGCACAGGAGAATCATGATCTCATTCTGTATATTGGCATGTCGTTACACATTATTAATTTGGTATTTTGAGTGACACAACTGTTTTTGTGTATCAGTGTGTTTGTACACTGTCCCTGGAGCTCTTTGTACTGAGTTATTTTTATTTAATTTTTATTAACAATATTTTGGGAATTGTCATTGAATTTGTACCTTTTCTCCCTTGCACTTTACAATAATTAGCATATTGTTATAGTAAATTAGAAGTTTAATAATTAAGGTAACATTTACATCCTGTCAATAACTATAGCCTACTTCATTTTTGGAACATCTTACTATGCCCCTTTGTAACAGTTTTAGGTTTTTTAAGAAGTCATTAGAGTCATTTATTTATGCTGTGCTGATTAGCTACTTATTTTCGCAGTTTTACAAGTTAGATGTTTGTACTTAGATGTTTTTTCCAGATCGAAGTTTCTATTTGCTCATGAGTAGCTATAAAATAATAATTATCATTAGTTAGACATTTTCTGTGTTACACAGTTTGCCATTTATATATTCTCATTGCCACCCTGTGAGTGAAATGAATCAGGGGTTGTTAACTCCAGTTTTTAAAAAAAAATGAAGAAAGAGACATTCAGGGAGGTTGTGGCATACTCAAGACTCAATGGCTAGCTAGTAAGTGCCTAAGACGGTGCCGTTCTGTTCATTTAACTTTACATTTTAGTCTAGAATTTTCTCATTACTCCACTCCCTTCTCTACTCAAAGACCTTTTTCTAAAAGAAACCAAGGAACAGTTAAAATTTGTTCTCTAAGGTTAGGGCTGGACTCAAATCATTTCTGACACAATCAGTTTGGTCCTTTCTTTCCTCCTTTTTTTTTTTTTCTTTTTCTTTCTCTCATAATGAATCAAGACATCCAGCCTCCTTGAAACCTTGAAGGCATCTGAGAATACAAAGATACCAAACTGGAGTTATCTTCCTGACACATAAATCTGATCTTGTCATTTCCTACTACAAATCCACAATGGTCTTCTTTTACAAGTTAAAGTTTAATTATCTGAGCATGACGCCCAGGGATCTTCACATTCTGTGCAATCCAACTTTTCAGCCTCATCTCTTTTTATTATCTATTGCTTGCCCTCATACACCTCATCTTCAGCCTCCCAAATTTCATATATCTTCTCGACAATGCCCTGCTCTTTAAGGCTTCTGAGTTGCCTCTCTTGCTCCTGTATATCAGCCCCCAAACCCAACAGGAATGCCATTCTTTCCGTTGTAGCTTACTAAACTGGGCTACTTACCTAACCAAATAACTATGTGGCTTTGGAGAAAATAGTGTTTTTATTTCTTAGCATGTTTATTTTGATGCAAAAAAAAAGTGTAATGCATGATCATTAGAAATATATCTATTAAATTAAGTCATCTTCAATCTCTCTTTACCACTTTCCTCCCATAATCAATGGTAGCAATTTGATATTTTTCTTTCCAATGTTATTTCTCATGTAGACATTAATGCATAGTATTTTTTTGTATGAGCAAAATTAAGCTCACATCCTATATAAAATGTTGTAGTGCTTTATTTCACCTAATATTATACAAAGTCTCCGCATTGAATATTCTTTGAAAACACAACTTTTTAAAATTATAAACTTTTCTAATACATAACTATATTCTACATATTTAATTATTTCTCTATGATTGGGCACTTAGGTTGTTACCAAGATTTTATTGTTATAAATTACACTCAGTAAAGATTTTTCCATTGGTATTTGGGCATATATTAATATGCTTAATCCAAACTTAGTTAGATTTCTAGATCTGTGCATACTGGCCACGTGAACATAAAAATCTATGTTAGGATATTTAAAAAAGTCAAAATGCTCATAATGTTATGTAGAGATAAACAGCATATGATTTTTACATGTGTAATATATTCATACACATATCTGTATGTGTGTATATGTGTGTGTATATGAGTATAGCTATAGCACTGGTTGAATATTAATATATCAATTGGGGAAGGAAATACAATAAAATATTATTTCATAGATGATGTCCATTTTATTATGTATATGTGTGTATATATGTATATGTGTATGTATGTATACATATATATTTGTATTTTACCAGATATCTAGAGTGAGCATTTGTTACTTTTATGATAAAACAAAACTCCCACAGTTATTCATCTTAACCAATTGCTGTCTCCTACAAATCCTTTCCAACCTGACTTCATAGGTAGAAAGCGAATTTCTGCTGGTGAAAGAGTGAAACTACTTGAAAATTATTTGTTGCCTCCCAAGGTTCACTGTAGCATGAGACCTTAGGTAGTTATCAAGACTAAAATACAAAGACAGCCCTGAAAATAGCTGGAGAGTGTGGACTAGTACTGAAAATTAGTGATATTTAAAGGAAAACAGAACGTTTAGCTCTTGGTTTACTTTGGGAGAGGATGGGATTCTGAGGCCTCCATGCTGGTGATGCAAGGATCTTAGAAGGTGGGTCAGGAGTTGAAAGCCACTTGAGCAAATACTCAGTCCAAAGCAGCAGGTGTAATGGCTCAAGTAGGAAACAGAGTAATATCCTGAGATTGTCTATGTTTAGACAAGTTTCTATTTTGGGGACACAGGGCTCCCCATTCATGGATATGCCTTGAGTGTAGTGCCAGACACAGAATAGTCAAGTAATATGTTATTGGATGAATAAACAAAGATGCTTTGTACAATGCTCTGGGACAGAAGGGCTTCATAATAGTGATGTTAACATCTTTTCATACCTAAATAAGCCTAAAAGACTTCCAGGCAGTTTTCATATGTATTTCAATGTGACTTCATGATTTATAATTCTGCTTTCTAAACATTATTAAAAATATTTGTGTCACTCAGCTTGCAGCCATAAAGAACAAGAGTTTGCTTTAAAGGTGTACTGATGCTGTAGTAACACCTACGGCAATATTTAAGGTTATCAAAATTATAAAACTCCATCCTGGAGAAATGGTCATGTGACATTAGGCAATATGTAACATCTTTATGCCTTGGTTCGGTCATTGTTAAATGAGGACATTTAAAAAAAGCAAAACAGTATCTACCTCATGGTTTGTAAGGATAAAATGAGTTAATAAAATGTAAAGCACTTAAGACAGTGCCTGGCCTATAGTTAGCCCTGTATAAGTGTATCCCATTATCATTACCAAGGAAGCTTGACATTGGTATTAACTTGCCCACAATTAACTGATTTGATCAGGTATTAGTTCAAGGTGATATCTGAGTCTACCATCACATACATTTTGGACTATATAGAAAAACATAGTGCTTCTCTATAAATGGTTTGCAGAATTACTACCGCAAATGTTAGTGCCTTCTACTTCCAAGGGAGGCCATCTCCAACTGCATTAGAAAGTAATATAAAGTAGGAACTGGGTCCTCTTTGAGATCTAAAAGATTATCTATTTGATTTATTCTTAACTTAAAACATTGACATTTTTGCTTATTGCTTTCAAGATTGTTTCAAACATTTCTTTTCATATACTATGTTTGATAGTAGTGAGAAAACAAGAGATGCCTCTACTATCATACTCCAAGGTGGGAAACAGAGGACTAGCACCTCCAGAAGAGGGCCCCTGGCCTCTGGCAGGTGGGGCTTTTAAGTTTCATAATTTGGTATTTGTGCCAGGATCTGAGTTTTGAGGTCTGACTATGCAACATGCTTAAAACACGGCCTCAAGGATTGTTTGGCTGCCTCAGCATTCGTGGTGGGAAGACTAGCGAATGAATGGTAAGAGATTTGGACCTTGCATGGCAGCCTTTGGCCTTAGGCCCTGCTCAACCTGCTTGGTATTCTGCTATGATGAATTACCTACAGCTGGTTTCCCAGGAGCTTTGTCATATCCACATTTGACTGCAGAAAAAAGAGGAGTTAATTAACTTTCCCAAAGTGACACAGCTAGTAAGTGGCAGAGCTTATTCATTCATTCAAGAAAATATCTATTGATGACCTGTTGTTTGCTACATGCTGGAGCTGGATCAAAACCCTCAAGTGTCTGAGTGTTATTGATATCATCAATCAGAGCCAGGTCCTTCTGGGTCAGCCTTCTATAGGGAAGGGAAGTGGGGAAGTGTTCTTGAGAATGTGTCTTGGTTCTCCATGATGTTATTGGACAGTAGTGATGAAATGCATATCCTCATTTCTATGAATAAACTGTGCCTGCACTGGCCAAAACTATGTCTCTCCTTTTTCGGAAGCTATATATTTCTTTAACATATATGATCTATTATAGTAATGTAATTCTATTGTGTATGATTTGTCCTAAGTTTATTTCTGGAGGATCTCCTGTCTTCCAAGTTGTAATAACCCAAAGTTATAGAAAACACAGTGATAGTCACATTTTCTGTGTCCCTTAAGATTTTATTTCAGTCTATCAGTTCTGTGTATTCATCTTTCCACACTAAAGATTTCTAATGTTTTTAATCTTCCTCTGTGTGAGTCCCATGGACCCAATCTCTTAAATAATATAGTGCCTTTCTCTGTACCTCCTTCAGTCCCATTAGTAGAGAGTTTAAAAAAAATCATAGACTTCAAAGGCAAAAAAAAAAAAAACTTGTAAATAGCATTCAGTTAAAATTCTCATGTTGTGCATAAGGATTCTGAGGCCCCAGTTAGTTAGGAAACATGTCATGAATAGGGAGTGTTGCTGACATACCTAGGAATCAAACTTGTTAGGACCTCTGACTTGCCTTGGAATATTCTTTGCTGATATTGCTCTATTACGCTGTTAGCCTCTGATATGGTTTGGCTCTGTGTTCTCACCTAAATCTTATCTCAAATTGTAATCCTCATGTGATTGGATTATGGGGGCGGTTTCCCCCATGCTGTTCTCATGATAGTCAGTGAGGTCTCACAAGATCTGATGGTTTAAAAGTGTGTGGAAGTTCCCCACTCACTCTCTGTCTCTGCTGCCACCGTGCAAGACGTCCCTTGCTTCCCCTTCACCTTCTACCATGATTGTAAGTTTCCTGAGGCTTCCCCAGCCATGCGGAACTGTGAGTCAATTAAAGATCTTTTCTTTATAAATTACCCAATCTCAGGAAGTTCTTTGTAGCAGTGTGAAAACAGGCTAAATACAGCCTCCTTTAGACAGTTGAATATATCTTGGCCGGACGCGGTGGCTCAAGCCTGTAATCCCAGCACTTTGGGAGGCCGAGACGGGCGGATCACGAGGTGAGGAGATCGAGACCATCCTGGCTAACAGGGTGAAACCCCGTCTCTACTAAAAAAATACAAAAAAACTAGCCGGGCGAGGTGGGAGGCGCCTGTAGTCCCAGCCACTTGGGAGGCTGAGGCAGGAGAATGGCGTAAACCCGGGAGGCGGAGCTTGCAGTGAGCTGAGATCCGGCCACTGCACTCCAGCCCGGGCAACAGAGCGAGACTCCGTCTCAAAAAAAAAAAAAAAAAAAAAAAGACAGTTGAATATATCTTAAAAATAGTAAAAGACTGAGGTATAATCCGTTTGGATTCCTTTTCTTAAAGACGCTCAAGGTACTTGAGATGAGTGATGCAGTAAGAAAGAGGATCTACTGTAGATAATAGCACAGGCCTTGAGGTTACACAAATTAGGGTTCATATCTTGGTGCTGACATTTATTCTCATTGTAACTTTGTAAATAATACCTAACTTATTTGAATTCATTTACTCTTCTGTAAAATTAAAGTTAGTGGTACCCAAATTAGAGGTACTTGTATTACATGAGATTATATCTAAATTGTTAAATACGATGTCTGACATATAATATGTCTTCAACTGATATTAGAAAAAAAATCACGTATGATGCTAAGTAGAGAGTCAGTATCTGTGATTTAGTAAAGAAATGCTAAAACTCGTGATCAGAAATAGGGGATATTTCCATTTAGAATGCTTTTTCAGAAGTATTCTTAGAAAAAAATTGAACATCTTCACATTGCCTGTATAAGTTTTTGCTGATAAATAATTCCCAGAAGCAAACATTAACAGCTTATCATATTTTTTCTAGTTTTTACTTTATTGTACATTGTTTTATGTTAGACATATTGAAGAATTTCTGTTTGTGTGTTCATTTTTGTAGTAATAGTAGCTTATAACCTATGGAATATTATGTGCCTCATGTATCATTCTCCTTTTTAAAAGATATCATCATTCAAATTTGTATTGCGCATTTTGGCACACATTTTGAAGGTCTGGGCCTGCAAGATTTGAATCAAGAACTGATTCCCGTCAGGTAAATGTTAGTTGATGACCAAAAAAAGGTGTTTTCCATCCCAGTTTCTAAGAATATTGACCTAAATATTGACTAAAAGCTGAGGTGCTGACAGCCTTTTCTAGCAATTTAAAAAATCACTCAAAATCTCCAGTGTTTAAAGATCAATTGAGATCAGATACATTTTAAAAGGAAAACAATTTAAAAATAGCCAGTTTTGATCTCAAATGCACACCCATATATGTAGAATAGGCATTTTTTGTCAATGTGTGTGTATTAAGCAACCAATATTTGGCAACCTGACAGCCATTGTGCTTGAGTACTAGGAAGGCAAAAATTAATAAGATCGTTTTTCCCCGACCTCGACCTAAGGAACTAAAAGTCTTGCATAAAACATTGTAAAGAAACGCTTTTCTGGCCAGGTGCAGTGGCTTACACCTATAATCCCAACACTTTGGGATCACCTGAGGTCAGGAGTTCAAGACCAGCCTAGCTAACATGGTGAAACCCCGTCTCGACTGAAAATACAAACAAAATAGCTGGATGTGGTGGCGGGTGTCTGTAATCCCAGCTACTCCAGAGACTGAGGCAGGAGAATCGCTTGAACCCACGAGGCTGAGGTTGTAGTGAGCCAAAATCGTGTCTTTGCACTCTAGCTTGGGTGACAAGAACAAGATTTCTAAAAAAAAACAAAAAAAACAAAAAAAAAACACTTTTTTTTTGTCTTGTGAGAATAAGGCATGTAGCTGCTCACACATGTGGCTTATACAGCAGCTGTCAAGGTTCATATGTTACCATGCAGGGTACTGTGTGATTTCCTCCTGATGGCTGAGTTGAGTGGGGACTTTCAAGTAGGGGGAACCTGGAGACTGATCTCAAGTGTCCCTCCCAGCTTCACTGGACATCATCAATCAGGACAATGATGTGGCTGCTGCTACTGCAGCTGCCCCTTGCTTTTCACAGAGCACCGGCTAGATCTCAGCCCTGTGCTAAGCAATTTTTGCATGTTAGTGCTATTCCTCCAAGCCATTCTGCAAAACAGATACTATTATCCCTTATTTACCAAGGAGACAATTGGAGATCGAAAGGTCTACATGATTAGCTTAAGATCACACAGCAAGTAAGCGCACACTTGCTATATTTTCAGTCTCTCTCTTTTTTCTCTGCTGTAGCATCTCTTTTGACAGACACTGTGCTGGTAATGTGCTCCCTCCTGCTCTATGAAAGTATGAAATTCATACCTGTGACTGTAAGGTGAAGGAACTATGAATACTACTATTAATTGATATGTATAGCTTTAATGCATTCATTCATTAATTCATCCAAACAGTATATATATACATTTTAAAATTATTTTTTCATAGGCTTTTGGGAAACAGGTGGTATTTGGTTGTGTAAGATCTTTTATGCTGATTTGTGAGATTTTGGTGCACCCATTACCTAAACAGTATACAATGAACCCAATTTGTAGTCTTTAATCTCTCACCCCCCTCCCACCCTTTCCCCAAGTCCCCAAAGTCCATGTATCATTCTTACGCCTTTGCACCCTCATAGCTTAGCTCCCACTTAAGAGTGAGAACATATGATTTTTAGTTTTCCATTTCTGAGTTACTTCACTTAGAGTAATAGTCTCCAGTTCCATCCAGGTTACTGTGAATGCCGTTAATTTGTTCCTTTTTACGGCTGAGTAGTATTCCGTCATATATATTTATCACAATTTCCTTATCCACTTGTTGATTGATGGGCATTTAGGCTGGTTCCACATTTTTGCAATTGCAAATTGTGCTGCTATAAACATGCGTGTGCAAGTACCTTTTTCACTTAATGACTTCTTTTCCTCTGGGTAGATACCCAGTAGAGGGATTGCTGAATCAAACGGTAGAGCTACTTTTAGTTCTGTAAGGGATCTCCACGCTGTTTTCCACAGTGGTTGTGCTAGTTTACATTCCCACCAGCAGTGTAGAGGTGCTCCCTTTTCATTCATTACATCTACAGCAACATCTACTATTTTTTTTATTTTTTCATTATGGCCATTCTTGCAGGAGTAAGGTGGTATCAAGATGTAGTTTTGATTTGCATTTCCCTGATCATTAGTGATGTTGGGCACTTTTTTCATATGTTGTTGTCCATATGTATATATTCTTTTGAGAATTGTCTATTCATGTCCTTAGCTCACTTTATGATGGGATTGTTTGTTTTGTCCTGCTAATTTGTTTGAGTTACTTGTAGATTCTGGATATCAGTCCTTTGTCAGACATATAGATTGTGAAGATTTTCTCCCACTCTGTGGGTTGTCTATTTACTTTGTGGACTGTTCATTTTGCTGAGCAGAAGCTCTTTAATTAAGTTCCACCTATTTATCTTTGTTTTTGTTGCATTTGCTTTTGGATTCTTGGTCATGAAGGCTTTGCCTAAGCCAATGTTTAGAAGAGTTTTTCTGATGTTATCTTCTAGAATTTTTATAGGATCAGGTCTTATATTTAAGTCCCTGATTCATCTCGAGTTGATTTTTGTATAAGGTAAGAGATGATTATCCAGTTTCATTCTCCTTCATGTGACTTGCCAATTATCCCAGCATCATTTGTCAAATAGGGTATCCTTTCCCCACTTTATGTTTTTGTTTGCTTTGTCGAAGATCAGTTGGCTGTAAGTATTTGGGTTTATTTCTGGGTTCTCTATTCTGTTCCATTGGTCTATGTGCCTAGTTTTATGTAAGTACCATGCTGTTTTGGTGATTATGGCCTTATCCAAAGAGTACATATTACATTTTATTATGGTGCCAGGCAGAGACATTGGTACAGCTAATATATGCCCTTATGGAACTCAAGATTTCTTATACAGAATAAGGAATAAGAATAAATAGGAATATTTATAACTGTTAGGCCTTTAGCTAATTCTGTCTAGATGGAGTTTCAAAATACTTATGATTTGCTGTCAATTCAGTACATAAAGAGAAATTTACCTTATAAATAGCTTAGAAAGGAGTCATATTGTAAAATGACATGTCTCAAAATGTCTCATGAAGCCAACTTTTCTTCCAGCATGGCAAGAGATCACCATTTTTCTTGCTGAGCATCTAATGAAGTCATAGGTTTGCTGTAGAGGCTATGTTGTGTGAAAAGTACTACTTTCAAGTATTTGATAACTTCAGAGTCACAACATGCTCATATTCAGAAAACATGTGACCCTGACTTCCACTGATCCGCAGCTCCCATATTACACCAACCATGGGTAGGTTATTTGCTGAGTGTACCCTCATAACCCAGTTTTTACTGTATCTTGCTCTTGAGCAAGTACTATTTCTCCTTCCAGTATGCTTCCTCTCTGGTTTTTTTTTTTTTTTTTTTTTCACTTTGCTGCAAGTCAGTAGAGTTTAATTTAACTAGTTTATTGTGCATACACTATGTTTTCTTTCAGTCATACTTTTCAAATCTTAGTAACAAAGCAAACAACCAATAAGGACCCAAATGGTTGTTTTGCCTTAAATTACTTTCTTTTTAATATTTTCTTTTTAATATTCTTCTCCATTCTTATTTTACGTTCGGTGGGTATATTTATTTGTATCTCTCAAGTAAAAGAAACTAAGAGACTTTGAAAAAAACACACAACTTTTCACTAATAATAGAGAATAAGATGTTAGTATCTATGTCAATGGTGGTGAGGGAAAGGGTAAACGCTTTCCAGAGTAAATAAATTCAAAGGATTGTAAGTCATGTTAATATAAAAAATTAGAAAGATGTTTTCTTAGATTATAGTAATGTATTGTGTATATACCTTTATCTAATAATGTTTGAGCCTATCCCTCCACTATGTGTATATCCTAAATTGTACAGAGACACTAGTACGCTAAAATTTATCATAAGAAAATGGTAAAAGGAGAGAAATGTTTAAAAATTAGATGAAAATCATAAGTACGTGTGTGTGTGTGTATATATATGTATATATGTTTCAATATTTCTTGTTGCATTCTAAAGATGGTCTGTGTACATCTTTCCAGAGATCATGCACCTACAGCATGAAGGAATGAAAGAAAACCTAATAATACAGAGACTGGCCAGGCACAGTGACTCACGCCTGTAATCCCAGCACTTTGGGAGGCTGAGTAGGGTGGATCGTGAGGTCAGGATATTGAGACCATCCTGGCTAACATGGTGAAACTCCGTCTCTACTAAAAATACAAAAAATTATCCAGACATGGTGGCAGGTACCTGTAGTCCCAGCTACTTGGGAGGCTGAATCAAGAGAATGGTGTGAACCAGGGAGGTGGAGCTTGCAGTGAGCCAAGATCACGCCACTGCACTCCAGCCTGGGTGACAGAGTGAGACTCCGTCTCAAAAAATAAATAAATAAATAAAATAAAATAAAATAAAATAAAATAATACAGAGATAATTCTTCATTTACAGTAAACACTAAGAACACACACACACACACACACAGAGCGAGATTAGATTAGTAACAAGGAACTTACATACATGATTAATATGAGTGCCTTCTGAACCAAAGTTGAAGGAAGCAGATGAGAGCTCTGTGGGCGTAGGCTGCTGCTGTGAGCATACAAATAAGTTTGATTATAGCTACAGTTTCCATGCCTAATGCCAAACAACTGCTTTGAAATTCCTAAGTGAGAGTGTGGTGGGTAATTCAGCACAAGTACTGATCTCTGTTGTCATGAGTGTCCTTAACAGCGGTAAGAAATGGGGACCCATTGGGAAGAGCCACCTGATGTGGCTTCATGACATGATGGATTTTGAAGAGATGTCTTAGACAGATCTAATGTTAGAACAATAACAGTAGTACCATGGCTGTAGGAGATCCTGAATGCATGACATTCTTTATCACTGAGATAAAGAACATTCTAGATTAAGTCATTTAACGTTCACCTCAGCAAATGAAACAGCAGGGTCAGCAAATCTCATTTTGAATCAACATATGCAAACATTGCATTATTTCTTTTCCCCACCGAGAGACTGTTGTAACACACACAGGATGCTGCACACAACAAAGTGGGAGCCAGGTTCTGTATTATTCTACTTAGGTAAACTTCTATTAGCCTGCAGAAGTCAGTGAACACAATTATATTAAAACAATGTGTACCATGGACCCATTGGTTAGAAGCCATATTAAACGCAGTTTTGTGCATGGTTAGTCATCCATAAACATTTCTGTTTATAATAATAATGGTGTCAGAAGTAGACCTTAAGGGGCTGAAATGAGGTTACTAAGCAAAAGTATTAAGGGCACAGTCTGTGCACTGTGTCACTTGGTCAACTGGAAAGCAGTGACGACTTTTCTCATACTTGCCAGGGTGGAATTCTTCTCAGTGTATTGGTGTGAGGTTCTCTCCGGAGGCATTGCAATCTGTTTATAACTTCTTGGCAACAGCTTTTGGAATAAGGCCAAAGAGATTGTCAAATAATACACAGAGTGGAAATGAGTTGCTTGAATTTTTCAGCCGTCTTCCTTTTCTTAGGGCCAAAGATGTAGTTTTATAAATCTCCTTAATCCGTAACTTCTACCAGAATGAGTCAGAATTATTACATGGAATTTAGCTCTTCTAAATGATGTTCAGTCATTAAATTATGACAGCTGGTATGCAAAAAAAAAAAAAATGTTGACTTATTCTGATTGTTCTGATGCCTAATAGAAAATCTAGTTTTTAAAAAACGTGTTCATGGGATGGCATTCAAAAACAAGCTTAAGCAATCTTTTTGAGATTGGGAGCCAATCCTTGAGACACCTGGGAATGAACAGTAAGAGGATTGGATATATTGGTTGAATCAGTCCCCTCATTTCACATGTTCTTGTTTTAAGAGATAGGCGGCTTGGCAAACCAGGGTGAGAGATGACCTCTTGAGTTGAAGGCTTATGTTCACTCTTCAGTTCAGAGGTCTGATCTTTGAATGCTTCCTGACAAAGCTCTCCTCATTTTAAAATAAAAAGCTGTATCATTTTATTTTGACAGATTAGTCACAGCATCAGACAGATGCAAGTAGCTATTGTGCCACACAGGTCAGGAGAACTGCTTTGTAGAAATACTTACAATTGTGGTCTGTTGCAAAATACATGAATTCAGGAGAGAAGACACATCGATAATGTTTTCAATAAGAAGTGTAATTATGTGGCTGCCTTTTGCATGCCTGCCCTCTCTGCTTCTTTTGTTCCTTGACAGAAATTCACAGGACCCTTTTTTTGGCAACACAGTAATACTATTGCTTAGGTATTTGAGTGGAAATTTTGAGGGGTGTGGGGAGAAAGAAAAATTAAATCTATTTTTTTAAAGAGAAAATGTAAAAATTAATTTAAAAGTGACTCCTTAAATGATAATTATTTCCAAAATTACAACTTTCTAATCTATCCCTAGGTGCTGTAAACTGCAAACCATAATCCTGTCTTCATACTGCAAACAAATCACAGTGGAACTAAGGGGAACTTAATTTACTGGTAAGAGTATTTTCCTTAATCAGTTGTTTTACGCATTTTTGATTGTATTTAATTATCGCAGTACACAGTGCAGGAGTCACACAGAATAAAGATAAGGAGACGTTGCAGAACTTACGTCTTCACTACAGTCTTAGTGTAGATATGGAACAGATATATCATACGGTGAAGGTTTTTTTGTTTTTTGAGTTCCATTAAATTGCTGGCTTGTTTTTGAAAGAGCAAAACCCTTACATTAAAGTCATTTTTCTTGTTGGCTGACCTGTTAGCATAGTCGAAAGTGGAATATTTATAATATTTATCAAAATGTAATTTTTAATAGAAAAATAGTTTCATCACTGGGATTTGAGAAGGTTGACTTCTAAGGAGGCTTGAAGTTTCAATGAGAAAACCTGTATTTTCAGGGGGTAAACAGAGCTCATGCTTCATAGTCTGAACGACTTTCAGCTTCAGTCACTGTTCCTTGAATTTGAATTCATTTGAAATCTGACCTGACTCCTTGATTGGAGTTTTTTCAAATTCTTTGTGCAACACTAACCTGAATTATAACTAATTTCGAAGAGTTTGGAACAACAAGAAAAGTTCACGTTGGAGGGAGGGCCAAACACACAGTGATGTAGTTCTAGTTAAGCTATTTAGCTATTTTTATGATCCATGTTATAAACCATAAAACTGGAATAATAGTTGTAACCGCCTACAGGTGCAGCTTAAATTAGATTATTATGATAATGCATATTAGCACTGGGTTTGGTCCATACCATTGTGTTTGGTTCAGTAAGTGCCAATAATTAGTATCACAACTAGTTTCTGAAGACAAAATGATGGGAGGTAAAACAAAAATGGGTAGTAATTTTTTTCTCAAAGATGAAAGAGTGATTTTCTTACTTTCTCAAGAGCATATTATGTCACCAAGAGAATATGCACTCCAGAAGAATTAAGATGTTACTTGGTGCATGAACAGTTTTTTTCTATGCATTTGTTGCAAATGAGACCTTAATACGAATATAAAATAATGAAGACAATGTGGAAAGAGATAGAGCATCTTGACTTTATGAGTCGTTGTTAGCATACCTGGTTCCTGGTAACCCCCAGCGGCCTTCTAAATGAATGGAGGCTATACCAAGAATCAGTCTATGAGGAAATTGTGTGCTTTGAAAAACATTTGCTCTCTTCTCTCATCCTGGACTGGTTTGGTCTCCATTATTTTTAGATCTTCGCTTTGGGACTTTCCCCAAGAGGGGTTCTCCACATAGGCTTTCTCACCACAGGGCATCTTCAAGTCTCTTGTAACATTAAAAATGGTTTGAAGTATATTCTAATATCCTTAGAGAAAACTCTTCCCAAAATCTGATTAATCAGTTCCTTTGATGATGATTGTATGGGATACGTTTATTCCATTAAAACCCTTTTATGATTTCACTTCATATGAATTTCTAGTTCATAAGAAACATAGGTAAATCTTCTGAGATAGTAATGAACAAAATATAATACCCAGGGTATTAAATTTAAAAAAAGAGATTTTCATACTACCATGAGGAACCATAATTGTGGTTGTGTCATGATGATGTATTAATAATTGTGTCTCTTGACATCATGAAAATGGATGGTAGCCTGCAAAACACCCTTCTTGCTCATATCCCTGCATTCTTTCCTGTATTTTATTGAATTATGTTTATTTCTTGTGTTACTCTTAGTGATTGATGAAATCATTATTTAATTCAACAAAATAAGTTCCCTTATTATCAGTTTTCATTGTGCTAGGGAAATCAACTATCAGGTTTCAGGAAGGGTTTGTGGAATCACAATCATAAAACACCCACACCCACACACGAACAGGCATTTACCTAATCTTCAATTTTCTTTTGAGAATCTCTCGTTTGGAAATTTCCTCCCACAATACCCAGCCTCTCAAGAATTTAAAAACAATGGAGTAAAATACTCTTCAAGCTCTGATTAGATTACAATATACGAATGCTAATTTTGTTTTTATGTGTTTCAACACGCAAATTTATCTGAACTTAGGGCACAATAAGCAGTTTAACTGTTAGAAATCTTATGAGATTGAGTTTGTGCCTATCAGATGAATACAGATTTATATATACATTTCAATTATTGCTCTACCTATGTATAATTTATTCAAAGGTGACGTTATCCATGCATCTTAACAGAAGGCTTAAATAGTTGAATGGCAGAGACTACATTTTTGCTGCAGAAGATCATGATAAAACATGTGCTGAGACTGCTTGATGGTACTTATCTCTACATACTGCATCTCATACTGATTTATGGATTTGGATGACTTATTTTATGTCAAACACATAAAGAGAGTAGAGAAGAGAGAATAGTATTTTCATTTAAGTCTTAGTTAAGTTCTATTCTATGAGACATTATAGCTGCCTTCTCTTGGTGGTCTGTGAAGTTTTTATAAAGATATTGATTATTTTCCAGTGACACACAAATCTACTGTCAGAGACCACTCAAATGCTTAATTACACCAGGGTTTGGCTCCTATACCCTGAGGAGGACACGATTAACCAAATCCTCCTTTTTAAACGTTCTCAGGACAATGAGCTGCACATTCTGCACAAATGCAGTTTGCTTGACTAATTTTACCTCTGCCTCATTCCAGCTCTGTTTACATGCTTCATGCTCAGTTGAAATTAATTATTTACACAATGGTCTCGTGAACATATCTTTGAGGGCAAGTTAAATCTTTTTTTGCATCATTACCTGTGAGAACACAACCTGGGGTGTATTAGATGCTTTGTAAGTGTAGAGGTAGGGAGAAAGAGGAAGAAAGAGAGGAAGAGAAGGAGGGAAAGATTTTCCTGATAGATCACTTCTTAGACACTTTCTGTGCTGAGAAGTTCTGAGATTGCCTCTCTGGATCCTGTTATCTTGGCAGTCTTGCTAAGAGTTTACATTAACACTTAAACACGGTTACTGATGAGTCTTAATGTTCCCTTAACTAGCAGATCTCTGATGGCCCCACCTAGCAAGTGGGACCCTGGTCAAGAAGTTCACCTCTGTTAAATAAATACGCATAGATTTTCAACATCCCTTCAGATGCATTCAGAGATGATAAAATATTCCACTGGATGCTAGAACATTGTGCATAAATAATCAAAGTTGTATGCTCCTCAACAATGATGCTAACCCATATCCTTTTTTTTTTCTTTCCCCTGATATGAGGATATGAGTGCATCCGAACTAGTTCCATGCCCTTGTCCCAGAATTAATCATTCCTATCCATATTTGATGTCTATACCTTTTAAATATTTATGGGCTGTTATGTTCCTTTATTGTTGTTCACCCAGTCTGAGGACAGTCAGAAGCCTCACATTTCTTCCTTAGCCAAACACCCCATTCCCTTCATCCTCTCTCGGCTGTTCTTTGGATTACCTCCAAATTGCATACATAATTTTGGTATTGAGGTGCCAAAAATACATTTGTTTCAACTGGAGTCTTATTGAAGTTGCTTTTACTCAAATCATGTACACAAATAAATATAATTTCCAAGGCATGAAAATTCAGTAAGTTCTCCAAAGGGAAGCTGAGGTATACAAATATTTCATTATAATGCTACAGGTAGATTTTAAGTCACTGGGAAAATTACATCTCAAAATCAAAAGATTATAGAATGAGCACTATATGAAGAATTACATTTTAAAGCATAGGCCTGTGATCATTTCGCAGGTTTTTGTTGTTACTGTCAGCCTATTGGTTTTTATTAATAATTTTATTGAGGTACAACTGATACACAAAGGACATATTTAATGTGTACAATTTGATGAGTTTGGACATTTCCAAGGACTCATGAGACTGTCACTGCAATGAAGGTAATACATGTATTTATTACTTCCAAAAGTTTCCTCTGTCCCTCTTTGTTTTTGTTTGTAAGGTTTTAATAGGCTCAAGCTCAGTCTTCATAGCTTTTTTTTAAGTTAATTTTTTTCTTTCTTTGCAAATTTAGAAGGCAGATTCATTTCATCAAAAGAAAACAGTTGCTCAGTTGCTATTGCATTGCAGAGAAAAGACTGACCATAATGACCATTAAATTATTAAAGAATAAAAGATACTGAAACTTAGCAAAACTTGGGTGATCTCTTTAATAAGCAGACACTTTTAATCTTATATTGACATTTAAAAGGACTGTTCAAGTAGCAACATGACAGACTGCACATATAAAACGTCCATGAAAATATGTAGCACAACCAAACAAATAACTTAGAGCAAAATCCAATGAAAGGAGAAAATTGTGTTTCCTCAAGAAAATGCTACTTTTGCCCTAAGGCAATTCTTGTTGGAGAAAAATACCATGTAGAACATTGACACAAATCACATACATCTCTTCTAAACAGTGGATTTTATTGGACTGCACACATGTGCAGATATTTAAGGCCTTGGAAAGGAAGCAAACCAGTGAAATATATCACTATTATCACCAACACAACTGCAGAGGGCAAAGAGCAGACACATCTCAGATCCTAGTGATGAAGCAGGGAATTAAAAAGTAAATCAGAGCCTCTGATCAAAGGCTAATTTAGTCTGTCATAATTGATATGCAGTGGAAGGAAGCCTCATGCACAAAGATCAAAGATTAGTGACTTCACATTTACCACAACATCCCCACCCTAAAGGAGGGAAAAAAATTAGAGAGAAGAAAGGGGAAAAAAGAAGAAGAAACATATCAAAGCTCACTAAGAACCCTGTGCAATATAATCTACCTTTCTTAAGGATAGCATGCATTATTAGAAAAATGAAAATGAATTTTATTATGGCATGTTTGAGTTCTACCTTTGAAAGAGTAAGAAACTGGCACTATTGGCTTAAGTAACTTATTTGCAAACAGACATTATTAGGCAGGGCCTTTTGCTGCAGTTGCTTCTCTTTATTTGTAGCCCTTCAAATGCATACATTAAGATTCTCTTCACAACTGCAAACAGCAGGTAAATGATTGTATATTTGAGAGACTGTTGCCTATTGAATTTAAGTTGGTCACAGACTTCAGTCCATGCTAACATACTAATTGTTAACTTCCTGTTAACCAGTTTTATCAAGCCTTATGTAATTTTTGTTGTTTCAGTACATATTGTGAGTGTAGCCGGCTCCCTAACTGTGTATGAATATTATATGGGGAGGAAAAAGTCCTGTTTCTCTATTCTTTTAGAATCTGTACCTGGGGCCTGTGAATTAAACTGACAAAAGACAGACTGATAGGAGAAAAAAAAATACTTTTTTTTTTTGAGACAAGTCTCACTCTGTCACCCAGGTTGGAGTGTAGCGGTGCAATCATAGCTCATTGCAGCCTTGATCTCCCAGGCTCAGATGATTCTCTTGCCTCAGCCTCTTGAGCAGCTGGGACTACAGGCATGCAGCACCATACCTGGCTAAGTTTTTATATCCATAGAGATGGGGTCACACTATGTTGCTCAGGCTGGTCTTGAAATCCTGAGCACAAGCAATTCTCCTGCCTCAGCCTCCCAAATTGCTAGGATTACAAGCCACAAATTTTATTTGATGTTAGTAATTTAATTTTTACATGCAGAGAGGATATCATAGTAAATAAGTGAAAACTCAGAAAAGCAATTAGACCAGGTTTGTATACCATTTTAACTAAGGGTGATAAATTGTGCAGAAGTGACAAGACAAAGGAAAAGAGATTTAGGCTTCTAGGAGCAGTTAATAGTGGGAAGTTGAGTATATGGGCAAAACTAGTGGAAGATTAGGGTTATTTTTAGTAAGATTTGTCTGTGCAGATCCGTCTCAGTACTGAGTTTCTATCTCCAGTGATAGTGGTTGTCCTCCTGGTACAGCAGTGGGAAGGGGGAAGACCCTCACAAAAGGAAATGCATGTCCTCCTTTTAGGCATATAGTGGGGAGGCAAAGAGCTCTTTCAGTATTTGCTGTTCCTGACTGCCTTCAGCTCAAAGTAAATCTTATGCCAAAGTGGCATATTTCGGGGTGACATATTCTGATCTCTTTCAGTTCCTATACATTATATTCTCCTGTGATTATGCTTTGTATTTTTTTTTTTTTTTTTGAGACAGAGTCTGGCTCTGTCGCCCAGGCTGGAGTGCAGTGGCCGGATCTCAGCTCACTGCAAGCTCCACCTCCCGGGTTTATGCCATTCTCCTGCCTCAGCCTCCCAAGTAGCTGGGACTACAGGCGCCCGCCACCTCGCCCGGCTAGTTTTTTGTATTTTTTAGTAGAGATGGGGTTTCACCGTGTTAGTCAGGATGGTCTCGATCTCCTGACCTCGTGATCCGCCCGTCTCAGCCTCCCAAAGTGCTGGGACTACAGGCTTGAGCCACCGCGCCTGGCCGCTTTGTATATTTTATGACATTTTAAACCTGTGCCATGTGTAAAATGACAGTGAAAATGAAAGTAATCGTCTCATGAAATGTTTCTCTAGTTGTCTAATTATAGGGTGCCTTATTGGTTCATAGGAATTAAGCATTTTCAAAGGCATTTATTTAACAATTGTTTTTGTGTGGCTGTTAAGAGCCATAGGGCTGAAGAGACAGTAGCAAACAAAGAGAGACACAGTTCTTAACCTCACGAAGCTTATAATCTTATAAAGGCAGACATGTTATTCAAGTTATAATGCAAACAAATGTAAAATTGCTGCTCTAATAAGTGCTAGAACATGGTGATTTGACCTGTGGTGGTCAGAGAAGGCTTCTCTGAGCAACAAATGCCTGATCAGAGATGAGAAGTAAACTAAACCAGAAAGTAACACTAGAAGGATCCATTTGATTGGGAACTTTAGTAGAATGCTTTCGTTTTTCTTGAAATAGATGTGGAATCCATCTGTGCTGGGGAGGTGAAAAATTAGTCCACGTATCAGGCAGAGGACAGACAGTGCTGTAGATAATTTACTGAGAATGGATTTTAGGTCCAGAAAAATCTGAGTTCCAACTTTAACTCAGTAACTTTTCGGTTGAAGATTTGGACAAACTAGTCAACCTCTCTGAACCTGAGGCTGCTAATCTGTAAAGTGGGCTCATAATCCTTATCTCAGATAATCATCTCAAGTAATGTTTGTTATCAATGTCATCATCATAGGGTTGATTTGCAAAGTCATTTTAGGCAAATTGTTTTATCTCTTTGAGTTTCAACTTCACACTTCTTTAAAATGAGGTAAAATGAGGGATGTTGGATTAAATGCTTTCAAGATTTCTTCCAGCTCTACGTTTCCACGATTTTCCAAGCAAATGTAAAGCTGGAAATTTCAGTCTAGATATCATGGGAAGCCTATGTCCTGGAAAGTTAGAAAAGGTGTTGTTTTTGGAAAATAGACTTTTTAAAAGAGGCATAATTCCACCCTTTAGCAATTTTACTTATATTTCTTTAATCCACACTTAGAAGTTTCTATTATCTTAGATTAAATTTTATAGCACATATTTCTTCTGCTAAAAAGCCTTTACAGTGTTTCAGTGGGAAGTTTAATTTCCCATTATGGTTGGTTTCTCAAATCATTCTATTTGTAACTGTCACATTTTTACAGTCCTGTTTAAAACAAATTCAGTTTTTCAACCAAATATAGCAAGCTGAGTTGGAAATTGAAATCCAAGGACTGCAAAATCAAATGATAATAAACCAACCATAATGTTAAACTTTCCAACAACCACAATCTTAGAGACCACCAGAAAATTGTGTTGCTTGTTTCTTATAAAATATAAAATAATATTTTGAAGATTCTTGTGACTGAAGTAAAATTTTATTACATTTCTAAATCTAGAAAAGGAAAACTATTTTTAACACCTTGTTACTTATTTAAACAAAAATATTTAGTTTGGAGCCTCTTCTTGACTCTATTTATGTTTTATTTAAATTACTATTGCTTTAGCTATACAAAGCCTGCTTTTGATTATATTTATGGTAAACATTTAATCTTTCTTTATAGAGCCACAGATTTAAGAAAGCATCCAGAGATATATATATATGTTTTATATATATATATATTATATATATATATTTCTATTTTGGTATTTTACAACCTCACTCTTATGTTTTGTATAATAAGTACTCTTAAGTGCTTTCATATTTATCTTCATTTTTACCTTAGGAAACACACATTAAATGTATTAAATAGGCAGCCCAGGTGCTATTGTCCTTATGTTACAGGTTAGAAAACTGGGCCATTGACTTATTCAAGTTTGATTGTATGTTTATAGAGTGAAAATTAGATCTCATATCTCATATCTTCTAACTTCTTATTTTGTATTGCCTTACTGATTTTCCAAGGTAAGGCAGAACCTACCCAACCAAACGAAAGAGTACTGACATGAATTAAATCTGGTTAAATGCCTCATGGTCTGATTGTCGTCAACGATTATAGCATTCAATGGTATTTTATTTTGATTTACCCTTCCGTTTGTTTCTTATAATACTTCCCATTTTGTTAGCCTATGTATAGATATGCTTTTCATTAGTGAATGTCCAATTATCATGCTTTCATTTTGGGTGGAAGACTGATTAGCATGGATTAATTAAAGTAATTAAATAATTATAGTTACTGTAATATAACCATATAGAAATCAACATAGCATGGTCTAATTATCTAGTAGTTAGGAACATGTGCTTTGGAGAGGTGATTTAAGTGGGCTTGAATTTGACCTTCCATACTTACTAATAATGCGTGCTTTTGCAAGTTACTTAATCTTTATGAGCCTTAATTTCTCATCAGTAAAGAGGAGACAGTAGTACTTACAAAGTTCATTTTTAATAGACACATTTCTATAATTGTACTACATTTTATACGTGGTAAAAGCTCAATATTATTATTAACAATACTTTTATTGCCCTAGCCATGGCCGTGACATATCTCACTATGAACCAGTTATGCTCGCTTAGCACCATAGTTGTAGAGGATGGGACAGTTAATGTAAGTTAGGTTGTTTAGAGTTCTTCCCTAAGGATTTATTGAATTGATGCTGAAGTAACAGAGCTGGTATCAGATAATTATACCAGTACATAAGCAAGAAAGAAACAAGAATAAGCAGAGGTGTTTGGGTTTCTGGATCCAGGGGTCCCTGTAGCTGGTTCCTTCTCCACCTTTTCTGTAGTTTTTGCATGTGGGTCAATACAGTTCCATAACTTAAGTTAGTTTAGTTTGATTTGGGTTCCTGTGACCCACTAATGTAATCCAACAATACAACATCTTAAAAGACACATTTCTTTGTTCTTCAAGTTAACACGTATTACTCACAACAGTATCTTACTACTTATTTATTTATATGTTTATTTTCTTTATCTCAATTACTAAAATGTAAGCTCTATTTGAACAAAAACTTGCAGCATTCTTTCTTCAGCTATTAGAAAACCTCTACCACCTACTAGGTTCTCAGTAAATATTGGACAATAAATGGATAAAAAGAGAAAGGAAGTAACACTTTTCTAAAAGTGCTCCTGAATTAAAATTGCATCTGTATTCTTTCCTGAATAGACTGGAAAAGGACACAAATTTAATATTTACTGAGAACTTACACTGAGCTAGCCATCATGTTAGATATAATATACCTTTTGAACTTGATGGTACTATCTCCATTTTACAAATGCACAAATGGAGGTACAATGAGCTAAAGTCAAATTGGTGACCTCCTGGTTCTCTGCTCAGACCGACCTTTGAGAACCAGATGCTTCCCCAGCTGCTGGGATGTGTCCAGTAGCTTGCACTTACATGTCAGCTCCGTTTTAGGGATTGCCTCAGTGGAAGAGAGTGCTCCTTTGTACAATGTCATGTCCCCTGTCCAGGAAAGCCCACATCTAATGCCTTAAAGGCCCAACATCATCAGCTCAGCTCAGGACAACTCTAAGAATCATTCCTGCTTCAGAACACCCTGTAGGGTACCCCCTTCCCAAAAATAGATCTCACATCCCTCACTAATAAACAAGACTCTTCTTCCCAGGGAAACCAACCTGCTATGGTAACTTTCAAAGATCTCTGCCCAAGCTAGTGACATGGCCTCTCTAAGGAGGTAAAGTGGGCTGATACCCATTGAAGCTGGGAGAAGTATAGTTCCAAGGTATGATTTGAGAAAGGGCTAGGTATTTTCTAGGGTCTTGAAGATAGGCTTTTTATCTGGGACACAGGGAGCTGGTGATGAGATGACTGTCAGGGCAGCAGACATCAGACTATGCAGGGCCTTATAAGTTGTGTGGCTTAGTCCTTTTGTGCTGCTATAATAGAATACCACAGACTGGATATCTTATGGATAACAGAAATTTATGTCTCACAGTTCTGGAGGTTGAGAAGTCCAACATCAAGGCATCAGCATCTTGTGAGGGCCTTCCTGATGTTTCCTTCAGAGTGGAGATAGCCATGCCTCACATGGTGAAAAGTGGAAAGGCAAGCTAACTAAATACTGCATGAAGACTCTGATAAGGCCTTTATGAGGGCCTTAATCCCATTCATGAGGAAGGAGCCCTTCTGACCTACTCACCTCTTAAATGCCCACCAGTTAATACTATCACATTGACCATTAAGTTTCAACACTTGAATTTTTGAAGGGATGCATTCAAATCCTACCTTCATGCAAAAAACCCAAAATTATATTTCCTATTGTCCCTACCCTTTCCTCAGATACCAGGATTTGCCTATCTCCATCTCTAGCTACAATTGTTCTGAATTGTGGGGCCCATTTCTACTGCATGAATTTGTATTTGAATTCAAGACTTGAAAGATTAATTTTCCTCTCAGAATGTTATTCATATACCCTTTCATTATTAACCTGCTCACTGGTTTCCTACTATAATTATAGTCTCAAAAAGTGGTTGCATTCTGGCAAAAGGGTGTTTTGAGCTAGAGTTGTTATGCTGTTAGTCAGTTGTTTGTAGTTAAAAAGTCTCTTTTTTAATCCACTGAAATGACTGGAGTCCCAGCTGCTAGGATTCAAAGGCAGCAGGGAAGATTTCCTAGAGTTTCGTGTGATCATTAAAACCTTTCCAGACATTTTAAGTGATTATGATTTCTATGCTGTATTGACTTACAATTAGAGATCATTCAAATAACTTAGAATTCGGTAACTTCTAGGTCACAGAGAGGCACAGATAGGCACTGTTGACAACCTTTTGCTTGATAACTGGTGGTGTCTTCATGTGTGTGTGTGTGTGTGTGTGTGTATACATACATACACACTAAACTGTACTGCTGTATGTGTGGGAAAAAGTCTAAATGCTAAGGATTTTTATTCTATTTTGGGCAAGTGTCTGTGCTCAATGGAAGCAAGTTGGTATCTAAAATCTGAAAAATGCAAAGATAAATGGATCATATGTGTACTTCAAGCTTTATTTTCTTGCATAGCTTTTTTCCTAGTATTTCCTGACAACCTAGAACAGTAGTTCTCACCTTTGACTGCCTATAACAATTGCCCATAGTATATTTTAAATCTAAGGATCCCTGGACAGATACTCTAACTCAGTGGGTGGAGCCCAGGTAGCTGTTTCGTTTGTTGTGGTAGTTGCTCTTTTTAATGTCTACCCATGGTCCTGTAAAACAACTAGGGTTGTGAACCATCTGTCTGTTACACTATCTAAAAGGAAGGTGTCTGTGGATTGAGGATATCTCTTACCTTGCATACTTCCACACTTTCAACTTTCTAAAATTCCTGGGATTCATGTTCCCATTCCCCAAAGAATAGTGAGTTACCTATAATTATCTACAGCATCCATCAATAATGCCTTTACTTCTTCACTTTAAGTTCTGCTTGGAGCTAAAGATATTCTAAGCAAAGTAAGGAGGTTTCATACCTCTGTGTATGCATAAGTGTACCTGACAAAGAGATGAAACATGAAAGTGAAACAATACTGATAAATGAAATTTAAAAATATAGTACAACTATGATAGGTAGTCTATATTCTTGCACTTCATGAAATCTCCAAATTATTGTATATTACCATAGCATACAATTTTTACTTATAGCATGGTAAAGCAGAGTTCCTCCTTTTGAGTGATGTACAGCTATTGCACCACTCTAAGTGGTAACTTAACTTAGAGTAAATATAAATATAATTATCTAGAGTTGTACAACTCAGCACCTTTGGTTTGGACCAGAGAAGAAGGCCTTAGAGTAGTGGTTTTCAACCAGGAGTGATTTTGCCTTCAGGAGCATTTGGTAACATTTGGAAATATTTTTCGGCTGTCAACACTAATGAGGGAGAGACTTGCACCTGGTCAGTTGAGGCCAAAGATACTGCTACAGTAGAGGCCAAAGATGCTGCTACATGTTCTGCAACACTCAGGACAACTGAATGCAAAAAAAGAACTATCTTACCCCAAATGCCAATCATGCTGAGGTTGAGAAACCCTGGCTTAGAGAATTGTATTAGTCATCCTGGCCCATAAAATTCCCATGAAAATTTGGGAATGAGGGGAGGATTCATATGTATCTTTTTGGTGTTGAATTTGCAGTGCCTGGGAGCATGCTTAGCATGCAGTAGTTACTAAATATATTCTTTGGATGACTGAGTGACGGCATGATTTGAATAGAACAACGTTATTTTACCAGCCCTGGGATCTGGGCAAAAGGGGGCTGCTTAGGAGCAAAGACACGAGTCTGTGTATTTCTGTGCTTGCCTTTCCATGGAAATTCCCATTCAAGGGGGTACCTAATATGTAAGTAATTAAAGATACCTCCTCCGTAGATTTTCCATGGTGTCTCATATTCTCTAATTAGTTATTTCTTAAAGTTTTGTCCACCTGTGTATCTTTAGTGGGTATGGCTTCATGTCACCTCAAATATGGAGGCATTAGCTTTTCTTAGTTCAGTATATCTCAGATTATGGGATGGATAATATTGAAGGGATATCAAATGATCATAGGTAACATAAGGTATAATGAAATTTAGACTTATATAAAGCAATTTTTTTTTATCTTTAGTTATCTTTCCCTTAATTCTTTCAATATTTCAGGTAGAGTCAAAGGCTGGCTTTGTACTATCATGATTTTATAACTAATTTTTAACACCACCTCATCTCTCTTCTTCTCCTTCTCCTTCTCCTTCTCCTTCTCCTTCTCCTTCTCCTTCTTCTTCTTCTTGACAGAGTCTCTCTCTGTAGTTCAGGCTGGAGTGCAGTGGCACCATCTCGGCTCACTGCAACCTCCACCTCCCGGATTCAAGCAATTCTCCTGCCTCCCGAGTAGCTGGGATTACAGGCGTGTGCCACCACGCCTGGCTAATTTTGCATTTTTAGTAGAGATGGGGTTTCACCATGTTAGCCAGGCTGGTCTCAAATTCCTAACCTCAGGTGATACACTGCCTCGGCCTGCCAAAGTGCTGGGATTACAAGTGTGAGACACTGGGCCCGGCTCTCTTTTACATAAAGAGACAGCAAACCTCAAAATCAGAGATGCATCTGGCCACAGGTCTATTTAAAATTGTTTTTATTTCAATTCATGTATTTTTCATGTAAAGTAGTGTTGATTTCCCATTTATAGCAGTGGAGAACATATTAAGATATTTTAATTTAAATAGAAAAGTAAGTCAATTAAAAACAAGTGCAAGTAGTGCACAGATAGGAAAAAAATCATAATCATGTCACTTAAATAGGTGAAGAAATCATTTAATTTATTTATTTTGTTAACATTGTCTCATCTTGATGGAGAGGATGGAATCTGGAGATAGCAGCTTGAATGGCTCTGGAAGAGGCAGCATGTTTTATGGATTGGATGTGTTTACATAACTGTGGGGCCACGTGGGAGGTGACACAGGAAGGCTGAGGACAGCCTCAAAAGGAGGGAGCAAACCTTGAAAACACCTGCAGGGCCCCTTTTTTTTGAGATGGAGTCCAATTGCATCAATTTAAAATGTTCACATGCTCCCCCATGGCTGTCTGTCCAGGCAGAAGCAACATGACTTCTGGTTTGAAAGGCCTCTCAGATTAAGAGGGAATATTGTTTAATGGGGAAATCAATCACATTATTATGAATCATAGGATTATGGGTCATGTGTTATAGGTTGTTTTAGTCAACAAGACCTTGGATGCCCTTCACTTCAACCACTCTTAGGGGTATTGAAGGGTGTTGCCATTGCAATCTGTCGCCAACATCCACTTCCACATCTTTAATAAGGTGTCTCCCTCTTGGGGCTTCCAAGTCCAAGCTTGAAGTTATGTTTGTAGGAGCCTCAAATCTCTCTCTCAAGAATTTTCATTTGTCTTCCCCAGTTCTTCCCTGTGGAATCACGGAAATTAAAATCGAAACCCTGTTTTATGACCTTCACATGTTTGAAGATGGATATGTCTCACTTGAGTCATTTTTTCTTTGAGAAAACATTTCCAGCTCCTTCAATTTTTCCATCCATGAGATAATGTCTGTCTCTTCTTCCATCTTCAGACCTTGCCTTTGAATAAGCTCAGTTTGTCAGAATCAGTTTTAAATAGAAGCACCTACACTTGGATACGGTTTTCCAGGTGTTGCTTCAGTGGGACAAATGAAGAAAGTGAGACAATTGTAGCTCTTGTTCTAGATATCATACTTCTTTATCTGTACCCTAAGGTTACTAACTTTTTGACAATTTCATCACAATGTTATTAACTAAGTCCTTTTTTTTTAAAAAAAAAAAAAAAGAAGGAACTACAGTTTTCACACACCTTTATTTTAAACGTATGCCAGCATCATTTTTCTTTTCCAGGACAGGTTCTCCCTTTGTTACCCAGGCTGGAGTGCAGTAGCTCGATCATGGCTTATTGCAGCCTCGACTTCCTGGGCTCAGGTGGTCCTCCCACCTCAGCATCCTGGGTAGCTGGGACTACAGGCACATGCCACCGTGCATGTATTCTTTTGTAGAGATAGAATTTCACCACGTTTCAGGCTGGCTTTGAACTCCTGGGCTCAAGTGATCTGCCCGTTTCAGCCTCCAAAACTGCTGGGATTACAGGCATGAGGCACAATGCCTGGCCAGCAAATGTCTTTCTAATAAAAGTATGTGTATCTGTAGTGTGTGTGTGTGCATGCGTGTGTGTGTGTATGTGTGTGTGTATGTGTGTGATATCGTGGGGGTTGGGCAGGAGATAGGAATTGTAGAGAAATATGAACAAACTGTTAAACACAAAGAGAAACTAGAAATTCGAAAATATATGAAGTGTCTGACCCCAAGTTCAAGCTGGGAAGCTAGGCATCAATTTTATTTTCCCTTAGGCTATTACTTAAAAAGTATTTCTTCAAAGTTTGGTCCTTGAGCCACTTATCCGCATCATCTTATCAGGGAGGCCTTTCCTGTATATCTCATTGCTTGTTATCTCATCCACCATTTCTTGCTATCTGCTTTACCCTGCTTTATTATTTTTTCATACCTCTTATTACTTCCAAGCATTTTATATCTTTTTATTTATGTATTATAAGGCTTCATGAAAGGTTCTTTTTTTTTTTCACCACTGCTATTATGTTTGTTACAATGAGTTTATTAAATGAACAATTGAATAATAAGTAAAAGGTTAACTTGGAATGTGATTGCACATTCAGATTTTTGGATCCCAAGCTGGGCCTACAGAATTAGAATTTCAGGTCATGGGGCCCATTCAACTTACTTTTCTAGTGTTTTGTCTGTGCTCTAAAATTTTAGCGAGACTGAAAGTGCACACAATCTCAGTGCACCACACACTGGAAATAAAGTGTAATGAGTAAATTTTTGAACTATCAACTGGGCATGGTGGCTCATGACTGCAATCCCAGCACCCTAGGAGGCCGAGGCAGGCAGATCACTTGAGATCAGGAGTTCAAGACCAGCCTGGGCAGCATGATGAAACCCTGTCTCTACTAAAAATGCAAAATTGGTTGGGTGTGGTGATGCACACCTGTAATCCCAGTTAGAAGGTTGAGGCAAGAGAATTGCTTGAACCCAGGAGGCAGAGGTTGCAGTGAGTCAAGATGGTGCCACTGCACTCCAGCCTGGGTGACAGAGCGAGACTCTGTCTCAAATAAATAAATAAATGAATAAATAAATAAATAAATAAATAAATGTTTGAAATATCAAAAAATGGCCATCTTCCTTTACATTCTTAAAGGAAAATGTAAGTCTGTGTCAAGACTTTAGAATATAATTATGTTGACTGTATATTTTAAGCCAACTGCATATTACTGGCCAACTGGAGATCACTATCTATTAATACATAAAATTTGCTATCATGTAGGTTTATTATTTACAGAGGTAAAAGGGCCTTATTCAAACCTTGTTTGGACTATGATGATGTCATGGTGGAAGATTCACTCCCAGGTCCTAAATAACATTCCGATACCAGCATGACAGCTGATTTATACAAGCACAGGCACTTGCAGACTACCATAGCTTACCAAACAAGACCCAGGTAGATCATTTCAAAAAGCTACAAAATTGACACAGCTGGGGTATAGTTTGGGAAATTTGTTCAAAATGCTAATCTTAGAAGTTAAAGGTGGAAAGAAAAAGTCTACATAAAAACCTTCCTTGGAAGGAGAAACTCTTATTTTCCCATAAATTTCATTACTAATAAAATAAGGGAGGAGAACAATAAGAAACAAATAAGATTAAGGAAGCCAAATGGTTTTTAAATGAAATTATTTTTCTCAGACTTTTCCACAAGGCGTCAGCAGCTCTGTAACCATCAGATTGTCAGAAATTAGCTTGTTGTTTTTTTTTTTTTCTGGACAGTTTGAGAAGTCATTCCGTCTGCCTTATTTATTGTTTATTAAATTAATTTTACTTGATTTTTTGCAGACATAAATGAGATTCTTCTGAATGATGCCCTATGCTGTTAAACCTCATAATAATGCTGTAGTCGCTAGTTCTGCCTCTCAGCTAGTCAGAAGGGCACACCCTATGGTTTTACCTTTGATCATTGCACAAAAAGAAGAGCCAAGATTGTGTAACTTCAGTGTAATCAAAGTAACATAAAAATTACTTAGTGAAGCTAGCCCCGATCTGTTTACCATGATGTTTACTAATTTATTTTTTTATCTCCAAGTAAAGTATTTGGTCTTTTTAAAAAAAGAAGGAAGAAGAGCAAAATAAAGAGCAGGAGGGAAGAAGACAGGGAAGGAAGAAAGAAGGAAAGAGGAGAAGAGAAAAATAAAGTTAGGAAGGAGGGAGAGGGAGCCTTCTCAAATTCAGAAAATAGTATTATTTTTTTCTCTTATGAAGCATCGTGGAAGAAAATAAGGCCAGTTGCTACTAAAATTAAGCATTGGGCTGAGGTTAAGAAATCATATTCCATCTTTAAATTTTATATTCATTACATGTTTGGCCTCAAAAAGTCACAAACTTGTTGAGCTAAGATCTTACTTGTAAAATATATGAATTAGAGCTGAATATTATTGAAACATTCCAGCTTTAAAAACTGTATGACTCTTTGATTATTGACGTAACTGTCAGATTTGAAACACAAAGATAGAAGGAGTATTTAGAAACATAAGCCACAGACTTAGTTCCAAAACCTCTATTGGTATTTATAAGTAAAAATAATTTTGAATAAAAAGGTAATTGTGAAGTACAATTATTACTGATTATAATTCAATCTTCAATGTTTCAGTAGAAAGAAACTGAACAACATATATTCTTAATAACTTCCTTAAGTCAATAATTGAATTTGAGAATTTTTAGCAGCTTGAGTATATTCACAGCCTAGATCTACATAGTACTTACAGGGCAGAGTTCACACATTTAAATGCTAAGGGATGAGGCATTAGGAGAGGTATAAGACAACAGGGAGTGGTGAGGACTGGTGCACTGAAAAACAGGACCGTTTTAAAGCGGGAAAGCTCTACTCAGCTCTGGAAGAATTTTGCTGTGTGCCAAAGCAGAACTAGTCTTGTCAGACTTTCTAGGTTTTGGAAGAAAGGACAGAAATCAGCATTTTAATGTTAAAACCCATAATGTTTAAGACCTGGGAGCTCATCCAAGCCTTCAAAGACATCACTGTGCAAACGCAAACTAAACAAAACACACCTGTGAGTTTGGCCCTGCTACGGTTTCCGGAGTTTCCTTCCTCCCATTCAACTATCAGGTGAACTACAATTAGGTATTAATCCTTAATGACAGCTTCCTAATGACCTTGTTTAGCTATTTCAAGAGGATCCTTCCCTAAAGTATTCAGAATAGCCTTGAAACATGAAGACCACTTCAAGTGCTATGCAAAGTGAGGGAAATTTGGAGAGCAGATTCTTCTGAAGATTTCTCTGCTAAATCAGTTGCACTCAACTGGAATCCAAATGTGCCAGCACTGAAGCTCCATCGCAGGCAAGGCCGCTTCATTGACCCTACCTTCTGTCCACTCAAGTGCCCGAGACTGCTGGTGATTTATCAAGTGAACTCCTTGCCATTTGTAAGAGCTAATTCAATCTCATTCCCAGGGTGATATAGGTACATTAAGAGTTGCAGCTCTTAGATTAGTTAATCAGAAAAAAAAAAAAAAAAAAGCCAAGGGGCTTGCTGAACATTTAACTGAAAATTTCTCATTTGTACCTGATGGTTCTGAATTTTGCCAACTATTTCTTTGTATCCTTGTGACATGTTTCTTATTTGTCATTTTTTCTTTTAAGAAACAATAATGTTAGGGAAATGAAATATTCATTTGTTACTGGAAACTTACAGTGATGAGATGTGGTACATAAGACATCATAAAATGTCCCTCATTTCCATTTGCATTTGTCACTGCTCCAAATCATTCATGTATCTCTATAACTGCATCTGCATCTAGCTTTGATTTATTGACATAATTGATGTAGAGTGAGTTTTCCCAAAGACATGAATTATATTAAATTTTTGATTTATGCATGTATTTGGTTTTGCATATCTTACTTTTAGATTTTTATAGCTCTTCGAACTCAGAGAACATTCACCCTATCTGTATTGGCCTAGGGAATGTTGAAAGAATGATTTTAATGATGCCACATATTTTTGCACTGTTCTTAGCTACAAACAATTGTATAAGCTATGCCTTTTGAATATATTCATTTGCTGTGCCAAATAGTAGCAGTGCAAAATGCTAATGTTGGTTTTAAAAGAATGACCTTTCCTTGTGTGTTTCTTTCCAGTGATCTGCTTATTTAAGACAGATAATATTGATGGACTGCACTATCACAGTTTTAGACTTGCAGAAATGCCTTGGAGTTTTTTGTTTGACATTTCTTTGCCCCTTGGGTACTTTGCTCTGACTCTGTCATTTAGACTTTACTGTAAGGATAACCGATTAGTAGTTAAATGAGTTGAAGCAGTCTTTTTATGTACTCTATTCAAATAACACTAAACTCACTGTCACATGAATAGGAGATATGAATTATTTCTTTATGCACTTTTAAAGCAAGCCCACACAGTAAATGATATTGTTCATAACCCCACCTTTATTGCTTTCTTCCCTACACTTAGGGACTCATTTGGAAGAAGAACTTGTAGATACCCTATTCTGCATTCCAGTAGAAATAAGAACTCAGTAGGAATAGGACTATGCAGTTTTTTTTTTTTTTTTTAATAAACATGTAACAGAATGGTAGAATTAGTTTTGAAAGCCATACTCTAAAGGAACAACAATGAGAATGCTTGCTAGGAATTCATCTCTTTAAGAAATAGCAGAGGACTGTCAAATTGACAAAATACCCCTGGTCTGTATCATTTGTACATGGTACAGATACATATTGTGGACCTACTGTGTTCCAAACCCAAAGATTGAAGAAGTAAATTCTCACTTCCCGTCTTTGACATATTCAGAATTTGGAAATGTTTAGGAAGCTAGAGATCAATAGTCAAAATCTAACTCTTAGAATGAAAGATCCTTGGTCTTTTAACAAAGGACATCTGATTAATGAAATAGTCTTAGAGTTGTAGGAGAAATGTGTCATTCTGGACAACAATAACCTTCTGTCTCTTTCACAACGGACTGTGCATAAAAGACCAGCGTACTTAGTGAATTAGACATCTACAACACTGTGTAAACATTCCTTTCCAGTCATTGCTTCCTGGTCAGTCATAGAGACCACTTTGAAGGGCCTTTATTTTGAACACTAGGAAAGAACTGCAGGAGAGCTACAACCCTCTGCAGTAACCCTCTGCAGTAACCCTCTGCAGTAGTAAAATTTACCAAAAAAAAGTTTGTAAATTTGCTAATAATGATGTTACATCATGTCATTGGGACATCAAACCTGTCTAATGTGCACTACTACTCCCATACTACTACTGCTAATGCAACAACCATTTACTAGGCATATTGGCTGTGTGCCAAGTGCTGTGTTTATTTCTTATATTCATAGGATGTATTATTTAATTAACAAGTAGCTAAGAGAGAGGGCTCCAGAGACAAACTGCTGAAGTTCATATTCTTGCTTCCATTATTTGCTACCTTATGTATAAAATGGAAATACTTGCCTGATAGGTTGTTATATGATTAAATCAGAAGACACTGGTTAAGTGCTTAGAGCACAGACTAAATGTTCAATAAAGTTTGCTATAACATTTCTATAATATCACTCAACGAACGTTTGCGATAATATTTTCACATCACTTACTGATTACTGTAACTCAAAGAATTGTGCTTTCTTATTATTCTCAGTTTACAGGTGAAAAACTGAGGTTCACACTAATGTTTTAGTCAAAAAACACACTAAATTCCTGAGCTGAAATTCTAACTCTGTTTGATCTGATTCTGCAGTTTCAGTGAGGGATGATATGTAAAGAGAAGGAGTAGGTCTGCACCTGAAATGTTTCTAGAATTCTGTACAATGATCTGTGATCTTCATAGTCATTCAAAAACCTATGGGTGGGAGATGTGGAGAATGTGTGGAAGAGGCCGGAATTTGTATTTATAGTCAAGCAGGGAAGTTAATAAGGTGAAATTTCAAGGTTTTTAGAACTCAATGGTTTTTGTAAGATGGGAGTGGAAGGGAGAGTAAAGTAGTAAATTGGGATAAACAACCTAGGATTCTTCTGGGATGGGAGAGATTTCTCCTCAGTATTCAAATTCTGGAAACCTTTTGAACTTCCATCAAAAACAAAAAGCCATCTAATAAACAAACAATTCCATGCAGAGAGAAAGAAATGGATGGGTGGGGCTTTGACGCCAGTGGTGGTTCTTTTTTTTCTTTTTCTTTTTATTTTTTTATTATACTTTAAGTTCTAGGGTACATGTGCATAACGTGCAGGTTTGTTACATATGTATACTTGTGCCATGTTGGTGTGCTGCACCCATCAACTCGTCAGCACCCATCAATTCATCATTTATATCAGGTATAACTCCCCAATGCAATCCCTCCCCTCTTCCCCCTCCCCATGATAGGCCCCAGTGTGTGATGTTCCCCTTCCCGAGTCCAAGTGAACTCATTGTTCAGTTCCCACCTATGAGTGAGAACATGCGGTGTTTGGTTTTCTCTTCTTGTGATAGTTTGCTAAGAATGATGGTTTCCAGCTGCATCCATGTCCCTACAAAGGACGCAAACTCATCCTTTTTTATGGCTGCATAGTATTCCATGGTGTATATGTGCCACATTTTCTTAATCCAGTCTGTCACTGATGGACATTTGGGTTGATTCCAAGTCTTTGCTATTGTGAACAGTGCCACAATAAACATACGTGTGCATGTGTCTTTGTAGTAGAATAATTTATAATCCTTTGGGTATACACCCAGTAGTGGGATGGCTGGGTCATATGGTACATCTAGTTCTAGATCCTTGAGGAATCGCCACACTGTTTTCCATAATGGTTGAACTAGTTTACAATCCCACCAACAGTGTAAAAGTGTTCCTATTTCTCCACATCCTCTCCAACAGTGGTGGTTCTTAATCTGTGTGGCTAACCCACTAGGGACAGATGGTATTATTGGGGGCAGCTCTCAGAAGATTTGTAAAATATGGTGAAGTCAGTACCATGGCCAACTTTGTTGTACAGTATCCTTGGTTAAGCATATATACCAGAAGAAGGATCCATCTTTCTTGCATTTTGAAGGATTTGGTAGCTTATTCAGGACTTGGTCCTATAGCTGTGACAACAACAGGAGCAGCCAGCTCAGCTTAAGCCTCTGTTCCTTTAGACCTACAAGTGGCTCTGATGGGGACCCACAGTGATGTACCAGCGAGCGACAAATGGAGACATTTCTTTAACAAGGAAAGCTATACAATTTCTACACGGGGAGGACTCAGTGGAAACAATCTGGTTAGAAGGGGGCTAGGGACTCACTTTGAAGCTCTAGCTGCACAACAGGCATGATGTTCTTACTTAGATTTAAGTGTCTTTGGAATTGATAGAAATTTTGAGCAAACTGACTCCTTTCCTGCAGTACAAGTTTGCTCTGTGGCCGCTCTTTCTCTTCTGTGAAAACATGAAGCTCCAGCTTTGGTGCTAGCAACAACAGAACAGAGGCTTACTTTGCAATGTGTCTGACAGTGATTGTGTGGTTTTCCTGCGTCAAAGGGTTAAAGATGAAATAGAACTTGCATTTGATTTTTGACTAAATAAAGCAAGAGCAAATGGCATTGTCCTGAACAATGTTGGCACACTGTAGATTCTTAAATTTATTGTGGTTGAGGATGGATGTTCTCCAGATTAGCGATGCTGCACTTCCAAAGTTCAGTGGAGGGCACTTTAAGATGCAATTATTTACACTTGATGTTGTGGTATTACAACAATAGTTAATAAGAGCTGAAGAGATTTCCTAATTATGTGAGGGTGCAAGAAATGATTTCACTCTCCCCTTACTTGAAATGCTGGGAATCAAGTCTGCAGGAAGCTGGCTGATCACAAATCATGTGTCAGCACCTCCATAACATTTACCTGCATAATTTGTCCTTATTATTTTTTATGTTGATGAATCTATATTGACAGATCTTGCATTTTTCTGTTTTTTTCTTGTATGTATCTCCTGTTTCACAGTAGTAGGGACCCTACGTTCTATTTACTTTGTGCTTTTTCACAGTACACCATAGGATTTAAATAAATGCCTATTGAAAAATTAAATAAATAAGCCATGCCATTTTTGTTAAGCAGCTTTACTTGGCAGCAAGATCTCTGTTCAAAATTATGCTAAGATGAAGAGTCTCACCATCATTTCCCTGGTGACCTGTGGGCACAGAATTTAATGAGAATTTGTTTCCTTGCCCTCGTAACAACTTCCTCTGCATAAGATCCTAATTAACCACCATAAGGTGATTGAGGCCTTGGGGGTGAGGTGGAATTATTCATTTTCCTCTGTTTTACATTTATATTTTACTTCATAATACTGTATTCACTTCCTTTGAAATGTTAGTATTAAGAAGTTTTCTGGTAGCTGTTCTCTTAAAATTGTGAGGATTTTTGATTTTATGTTATTTTATTAGTCAAAAACTAAAACCAAAAGCAAAATCTGTAAAATTCCTTTTTTTAGGATGTAAAATCACCTTATACATTATATCTCATTATCTTTACCGATTTTAACATTAACACCCAATTAAACTGTGTGTGTATTTCAAAGGTAAGGTTGGGTTCTCATTGATTCTCTTCACTAAATTGTTGCATGAAGCTCAATAAAAATGTGAAAGATTATACAGTTTTTGGGCAACAAATATTCTCCCGAAGACTCAAGATGTATTTTCTTAAGAAAATAGATTTAAAATGTGAACTATTTCCAAAATATAACATAAAGCAAATTAAGCAGCGTTTTCTTGAAGGAGAAAATGTAACAATTACCATAGAAATGCATTTGCCTTGATATCGTCATTTGTAGCAATGAGTTTGATCAGCTTTCTGTTGATGATCAATTCTAAAATGATGATTCTTTGCTATGAGAAACCATGCTTTGGTTTCACTTCACAGCTGATAGTTTATTTACTTCACATTTGTTGTCATTATCGCATTTTCTGTTTATTCTTGCTTCAAATGTGTTTTGCCCCAACACATGTTCAATAGATACAATCCTTTACATAAAAATGAAAGTAGATTTCTAAAACTCTGTAGTATATTTACATCAAACTGTGAGTAAAATAATTTGGAATAATAAAGTATGAAGTGTTTTAGATGTTATGGCAGTGATGAAAAAAATGTACTGAAAATGATGACTAGGCCGGGCACAGTGGCTCACTCCTGTAATCCCAGCACTTTGGGAGGCTGAGATGGGCAGATTATTGAGGTCACGAGTTTGAGAGCAGTCTGGCCAACATGGTGAAACCCTGTCTCTACTAAAAAATACAAAAATTACCCAGGCGTAGTGGTGGGCACCTGTCGTCCCAGCTACTTGGGAGGCTGAGGCAGGAGAATCACTTGAACCTGGGAGGCAGAGGCTGCAGTGAGCCGATATTGTGCCACTGCACTCCAGCCTGGGTGACACAGCGAGACCCTATCTAAATAAAATAAAATAAAATTAAAATAAAATAAAACAAAATAAAAAAATAAAATAATAAAATAATGACTAGCTTGTGTTCTCAGTACATATTTTGGATTAGATTTTCTACTTCAGTTAACACAGGTTTCTTCTTTCGCTCAATATTATTGTACATGCCATAAATATATCTTGCAAAATTGAATAAGAATTTACTTTGAGGCAGTTATAAATCTTAGTCTTATTAGCGTACAGAAAACAGTAAAGAATCTTTGGAATTATTTAGATTTGAGTTCAAATCCTGAGTTCAATTATTAGGAATTAGGTTTAAGAAGTAATTCACTCTACCTCTCTTCCAATGTTCGAGAATATAGGGTTAAAGGCAGAGCTGAATCAGATGGCAAAATACTGGCTTTATTTACACTTCCCTAGTAATTATGAATGTTAAAGGATGTTGAGTGGGGTTTTGTATTTTGTTGTTGTTACTCTCAAATTGGTAACTAAAGTTCAGAGCTGCATGCAGAGATTAGCCTAGTATGCCATTTACTAAAGAGAGAAGTAAAAAATTATGACCAGGATCCTTTCTCAGGAACTTCTTAAGAGCTGAAAGAAGAAAACTCAATTTCCCCAACCATCAGCCAGCTGCTCAGCTTGTGCACAGAAAGTTTTGGAGGCAGGAAGGAGGAGAATAGCTCTTTGAAGTGTTCTAGCATTGTGGAATGTGCATCATTTATGATCAGATGGGATTCCTTCTACAGAGCTTTTCTCATCTCAAGTCAAGTGAAAGGCTCCAACTTAATCATTTGTACAGACTGGTGCACCTGTAAGAAGGAGACTGGCAAATACTCCCTGTTTAGTTAACTGAATCAGTAATGCACTTCCGAATCTATTTCTGTGCCATTGTTGGGCAGATAGGAGAAAAATGGAGAGAGATGGTAGGGAGGGTCAGTAGAGCACCTGCATTCTCACCTTTGGGCCCAGCTGGGGTACATGAATGTTCTGTAGATAAAAAAGAAAGACTCTCTCTCTCTCTCTCTCTCTCTCTCTATATATATATATATACACACACACACACACACACACATAATGGAGTCTTGCTCTTGTTGCTCAGGCTGGAGTGCAATGGCATGATCTTGACTCAGTGCTACCTCCACCTCCTGGGTTCAAGCGATTCTCCTGCCACAGCCTCCCAAGTAACTGGGATTACATGCGTGCGCCACCATGCCCAGCGAATTTTGTATTTCTAGTAGAGATGGGGTTTCACCATGTTGTTCAGACTGGTCTCAAACTTCTGACCTCAAGTGATCCGTCTGCCCTGGCCTCCCAAAGTGCAGGGATTACAGGTGTGAGCCACCACACCCAGCCAAAATAGACCCACTACTAAGCAGCTGGGCTTGAGCTGTTGCTGGTACCTCATCTAAGGGAGCTGGTAACAGGGTACAGTGACATCAGCAGCAAGAGGCAGTGAGATCTCCAGGAAGGTGGAAGAAAATGGGATGAAGGTGGAAGTACCTGAGACCTGCGCAGAACCTGACCCAGTAGAGGGGCCAGGCTAGAAGAGATGTGATAATTCCAAGGTGCTAAAGAGGAAGGGGGAATTAAAAAGGAAACAACAGTCTTTTTTTCATTTCAGCTCCTTCCAGCCATAGTTCTGGCCAGAAATGGGGGGAAGGTGGAAACATTTTTAATCAAACTGAGTTTTAGTGACAGAAAGTGACTTGAGGTTTATGGAAGAATCAAATGCATGAAGACATGGGAAAGGAGAATTTGGCAAAAAATAGTGTGAAAAACCATGTTTGAAGAAAAAAATGGAACTATTTCAGGCTAATGTTTTACTGAGGTGAGGGTCTTTGATAAACCAGTTACAGCTGGATTAGAGAACTCTATGAGGCTTCACATGTTATTTTCCCTGAATTTAAACCCTGGGACTCAATATTATTTCTAACCAGTCATAGATAGAGAAGTTGAAAGGGAGGATACAGAGACTTGATTGGTATTTTTACCACATGGACCTGGAAGCACTGTCATTGACAGATCCCAGGTATAGGCAGAAAGGCCGGGGGATGGGGGTGCAAAAGAATGAACCTTGCCTTGTTTTTGAAGTTTTCATTGAACCAAGCTGATTAGACATCTATCTGTTGTTCCTGTTACTGTTACTGCATAAAAAGTTACCCAAAATTTGGTGGCCAAAAACAAGCATTTATTTTGTTCACGATATTGTGGATTAAGAATATAAAGAGGGCAGTTCTTGCTAGAAGTTTTAAATGCAATTGCAGTCAAGGTATTAGCTGGGGCTGCAGTTATCTGAAGGTTCACCTGGGCTGGGTGTTCAGCATGGCTTCTCCACATGGCTCGTAGTGAATGTTTGCTGCCAGCTGGGAGCTCAGCTGGAGCTGTGGACTTGAGCGCATACACATGTGTGACCTCTCCATCACAGCAGTCTCAGGGTAGTTGAACATCATGCATGACTGCTGGCTTTTTCAGAGCAAGCATCTTAACAGAACCAAGAGGAAGTTGAAGGCTTTCTTTGATCACACCACAGAATAGTTGGTTACAAGTATATCATTAAGGCCAGCCTGAATTCAAGGAGAGAGGTATAAGCCTCATCTCTCAATGGGAAGTTGCCAAAGAGTTTGTGGACACGTTTTAAATCTATCATCCTGTGAAAAGCCAAAAATTCTGCTCCAATCCAATAAAAACTTCTTATATTTTGGCCAAAGTTCCATTTTCTAAGGATTGTGGGGAGGGGGAAGGAAAATTTTTGTGAACTCGGGCAAGTCATTTTAACTCACTGATTTTCAGTTTTCTCTTACCAAAATGAAAGCAAAAGTGTTTACTTTATTGTGCTATTGTTTAATGGGGTGAGGTGGGTGGCTCATGCCTGTAGTCCCAGGTACTCAGGAGACTTGACGCAGGAGGATTGCTTGAGCCCAGGAGTTGGAGACTTCAGTGAGCTATGATTACACCACTGCACTCCAGCCTGGGCAATAGAGTGAGACCCTGTCTCAAAAAAAATCATTGCACTTTCGTAAATTTAAATGAAAAGACAGTGTCTAATACGTAATAGTTCTTATTATTTATTCCTATTACATGATGTATCTAAAAAGAATTTCTCACAAGATATAATGAAGAAGATTTACATATTGGAAGCTTTCATTTATGAGTGGAGAAAAACTGCTAAAGATTTGTAATTTTGGACGAACATTGGCATAAATAGAAAGCCAACATGCAGAGCAGAGAAGGCTGATATTTTTATGCAAAGCTGTAGAAATCAGGAAATGTGTGATAGGGTTATCTGACAAATAGATTCAGAGAAGCCACAGAGAGAGGAAGGGGAAATAAAAGTGAACATTGATGAATGTGGGTGAGGATATTGTGTGTTGGGGAAGCATCTTAGTTCTTCCATTAAATATACAAGTGATGTTTGAAGTACTCTTATGAAAAGTCATCTTTCATGTTAAGTGGAGATCATGTATTTGTAACATTTCTATTTGGTAGTCATATCTCTAGCTACTGAAAAATCACATTGTGATAAAATACTTTTTTGATACATGCTGAGTGTAAAATCACATGGTAGACATTTTCTACAATGTAGCAGGATTTAATAGAATTGGGGAAATAATGTTTTGATATTTCTATTATAAATAACATTCATATAAATAATCTTACCAGTTGCTATCAATACAGGGAATTCTTATTTCAATTAATTAGTTTAAATTTTCATCATTTTTGTGCTTTATTGTAATATTGCTACTGTTATTTGAAACACATTACATTTGTATAAGGACATGTAGCAATGCCAAAATTGGGGTGCCTGCTCTGTGCAGGGGTTTACATTGGTTGTTGTAGTTGTTGTTTTGTTTTATTATTATCTTGTGCTTTGTCATATTTGCAGGCGTGCTATTGTCTTCTTCCAACTCTTAAGTATAGTGACAAACATATTTCCAATTCATAATTTTGTGTTTTTTGTATTCCTGTCATTATGGTGTACTTTGTTGTTTTTACATAGATTTTATAGTGTTTTTCCAGGTTTTAGGTTTAGTAATAGAAATACTTCTATTTCATCAATTTCAAGTCTTCTTTCAGAAATATTTCAGGAAGGCAAGGTCCATTCTTAACAAGAGACTATGTTTCCACTCTTTGGAAATAGGAAGATAAATAAGACCCATATTCTGTCCTCAGGTGGCTAATAGAATATGCTAGTATATTAGCCTATTAGCCATGGCATTTTCAATTGCAAGAAATCTAAGGCAAAAGGGAATTTTAGATCTTATAACTAGAAATGCTGTAGAGTTGCTCACGTTATGTAAAATAAGTTACAGGATTAGGGAATAGTTCAAAGCAGCAATGGACATATTTTGTATTGTAAATTCCAAAGATGATCACAAAGATGACTCCTTGGCACTTGCTCCCAAATGGATTCATCCTTTTATTAATTCAGTCTTTCACTCATCCAATACTTACTGAATTCCCATATTTGCCAGGCAGTTGGTGCTAGGGAAAGAGAGGTGAATAAGACCAAGTTTTGCCCTTATGAGAGCAACAGTTTAATCTAGGGAGATAACAAACAGCCAAATCAATGAAGACATAATGAAGTGTCACCTAGTGATCATTCCTATTAAGCTGGTGTAAGTTGGTTTAAACTAGATGATGAAGGAAGGTCTTTCTGAAGCAGTGCCTTTGAACCCGAGATTTGACTCTGTGAATCTCTGGGAAAGTCTTCAGGTGAAGGGTACAGTAGGTGTAAGACCCTAGGAAAGTGAGAGCTTGGTGGTATTTCACAAACAGTGAGGAGGTTGGAGTACATTCAGCACTTTATGAAGTTTTGTGCATTTTTTAGTCTTGTCGACATCAGTGAGTGTGCGATAGCTAGAAACAGGTCAATAAATTATTCATGACCAAAATGAATTTGCTGTTTCTCTGCCCACATTATTGCATCCTTGGGAAGTGGTTAGTTTGACCTGGGCCAAAGGAGTGTTCCTTATCCGAGAACCTGAATCAATATGTTATAGTTTAGCTGTCTTTTTCCACAAGCTCTTAAGCTCTTTCATTCTACAAAGACAATTATCACTCCTAGACTTAATCATTTTTCTCTTAGCCTCCGTGTTATCTTCTTTAATCTTATTCAAGACTTGTTTCCTCCAGTCCTTTATTGTTTTGCCATTAAGCCTTATCAATACCAAAAGCCTTTTCTTGGAGCTGTATTTAGTATATTCACATTCTTCTTTTTCTATTCTCTCTCATTTTTTTCTGTGTAAGGACAAATGTAAATGTCATGAAATTATCAGAATCTTGAATTTTGATGTCACATTTATGTTTTCTATCATAATGACTTCTTTTAAAGAATAAGGGTATATATCTCTTATGAATGCTTCTTGTTTTTAAGTTACAATATTTCCGTCTTTTAAATTAGAGGCGGTAGGATGGCGATATGCCTATGTTAAATTTACTTTTCTACTAGATGTGTTTCCTAACTACTCCAATCTACTCTTGCCTATACTGTAATTTTCCATGCTGTAACCAGATAATTCTTTCTGAGATACAAATTTGACAACACCATAATTCTGCTTAAAATGTGTTAATGATTTCATATTCCTTTTTGGGTAAAGATCAGCTCCTTACATGGCCTAAAAAGCCTCAGTGAAATAGACTCAACAGCAGGGAGGCTCCACTCTGACCAAATCGCTTCTCACTTCATCAGTTTCCATTCACTGACCTTCTTTTCCTCCTTAGTTTCTGTTCTCCATACCAGTCTGAAAACAGAGAATTTGCATGTACTCATTTGTCATGCTCACTATATTTTTTTTCCTCCTTGACTAACTAACCTATACATCCTCCCAAATCTCAATTCAGTGATCACTTCATGACAGTCACCATCTCTGGATAGATTGTTAAAAGCAGATCTAGACAGAGTACCACATGCAATTTCTGGTCACTCTAAAACATTATACATGCACACACAATGCATGCCACATATACACCCCACACACATGCCAGGTAATATTCAGAAATCTTACTATTTTAATAGACATGTGTTTGCTTAAGTTGAACCATGCTCAAAAAAAGAACATTCCAAATTATTAAGCTGAATACAGCTGTCTTTAAACAAGCAGAATACATATACCCACTGTTCAGATTACCTAAATGGGGAAATAACTGCTTTTCAAGGTTATTAGCCCACAATATTCTAACCTCAGATGCTGTACTAGAATGTTCTGGCGAAAGTTATTAACCGACAATATTCTAATCTCAGATGCTGTACTAGAACATTCTGGCACAATTATTGTTTGGTTTGATTTTTTACTCTAGTGAGCTGTAGGCTGACACTTATATTATCAATAGCTTCTTTTCATTGTAAGCGGTACATAGTGTGATGCTCAAAATGTAAATAAGATAATTTTTACCATTTTTCAGGAGCATCTAAGTCATCTATAATTGGATAACTTTTTCCCACAATTTGTGAAATACAGGTATATGTGTCAAAACTGATGCACGATTTTGTCTCTGTTTCTTTTGTGCAAGAAACATTATTGATGTCTTACTGAATCTTTCTTATGTCTTATGCTTTCTGTATATACTACTGTGATCTTGGTGGCATCTTCATTTATTATTCTAGTGGACGCATATAACTTACCCTCAGTATTTTTATGAGACAAGAAGCAGTATCTCTCTTTTCTAACTAAGCAATTTAGACAGTAAATTATGTTAGCATGGATACCAGTGTGGTCCTACTCACCACTGTAACTTCATTATCTAGCATGGCACCAGCACACAGTTGAAACTTCACTCTTGAAACAGCCTGTAGGTTAGGGATATTCTACCTATTTACTAGTGATGAAATTGCCCCTTAAATGAATGGGCGAGTGATTGCCCAAGTTTACACACCTGCTAAGTGGTAGGGTCAGGTTCTTATTTGCAGTGTGGCTTATTAGCTAGCATCTACTAACATGTTATGAAGGCATTTTGCTACTTTAAAATAATTTATTTATTCAAACTTTGTATTTACTGGTCAGATTTCCATTGTCAGATTGAAAAAATAAATCACTCATTTGCAGGACAGTAGCAAACATCTTACTCGCATTCAAGTTGTGTATGGGTTATTTTAAATGTCGTAATATTCTTTTCTTATTCCTCTTGCTATATATTGATGGCAATGATAGGCCTATTTTTACCACATCTCTATAGAACAAAGCCATATCTTTTGAATTATTTTAGGTACTATCTGGACTGACACAGTTTTGTTATCTATAGTGAAATATTTACTGCTTTGTTGCAGAGAAAGCTAGCAGATGCTTTTCATGACATCACAGGCAGGGAAGGGTAGACATGTAGGGTCCACATGTTTTGCCTTTTTTTCCAAGAGTCTAACTTCATGTATTCATGAGAATTTTCCATGAGGAAGTCAATAAACTTGTTATTGTTCTATAATGAGAAATCTTTACTTTCTGAAAATAAAACCTATTACTTGTTGAAAAGAATAGATCTCAGCCTGAAAAGTATGCTTGTGCAAGTATAAACTTACATAAAAATAAACTTGTATAAAATTTAAATATTTTTAGCAATTATGATTAAATATATTAATTGTATATATATATACTACATGCCAAGCAATTTGCTAAGTAATTTATATTTTATCTCATTTAATCCTTAAAACCCTGTTAACAGATGAAAAAATTGAGAATTTGAATGTTTGAGAAGGTAATTTATGTTCTAAAAACTAATAATTAGAGGAGTTGAGGTTAAAAATCTGTTGGACTCTAAAGTCTAAATTATTATTGCTTATATTATTCTTTAAAAAATTAAGATAAATATTATATATTCATTGTCATGATTACTTTTATAATGTATTTTTCCCACCTGTCTAAAATGCTCTGAAGGTAAAGATCATCACATTTGTTTAATTTACCACTATCTTAAAAGTATTATATTGCACCACCAATCATATTGTATATGATTTATGTCCATGGTAGATACTCAATAAAATACATTGAATGAATCAACTTGAGCTTTGAAGGTTGGGATTGTCACAACATTAAGAGTGGTATAGCCTTTCTTCTCAGACTTTTTTGGGGAGTTGGAGATAGGAAATGGCAGAGTTTAGCCTGCTTGGAAGAAAGCTGGTGTTTTATAAAGTTTGCAGCATCATTGGAATCCAGTGATTCAATTGTCTTGACCATGTGGTTTCAATAAGAGGTAAGAGGAACTTCAGTTCCAAGGAAAATCTCCTGATTAGAAGAGTTGTACACTGATCTCAAAAGGACTTCAATGGCAGCATGGCATGGAGTTTGAGAATGGACTCTGGGCCAGATTATCAGGGTTCCATTCCAAAGTATTCCACTTATTAGCTGGTGACTTTTCAAATGACTTCTCTATACCCAAATTATTTCATCTGAAAATTGGAGATAACGATTGTACCTGCCTCGTAGGATTATTATTATTAAGATTAAATGAATTACTGATAAAGTACTTAGAACATTGCTTGATACACAATATGTGTTATGTAGTGTTTGTTACCTAAGTATTCATTCCAAAAAGTCATTTAAAATATAAACTAAATGCTTATAGATTTTTAAAAAATATTAGGCATCTGCTTGAAAGCTAAAGGATATTATTTGATAAAGTGTTAAGATGTTCTCAGTGGTAGAATTATACAATAATAGACACATCCTGGAACCATAAAGGCATTCTTAAGGAAATTTATTTTTAAAAAAGCAAAATAAAGAGCCAGGAATGAGTAACTAGTACACAGACTGTGAAACCAGAGGATAATATTCTATATCTGTAAATACACATAACATTAATATCCTTAATTTGACAATTGGCAGAATTTGACAATTGGCACCGGGTTTCATGACACAGCATTGAATGTTGTGTATTTTCTCTTTTTTTTCTCTACCACATTCATTTCTATGTTACTTTTGTCCTTTTCAGAATGACCAATTGCTTACATTTTAAACTATAATCACTGTAGTTACGATTTATTTCTCTTACCTTATACTGGAAAAATATGCAACAAAGTGGCATTCAGAACTTACATGTAATTTTTATATTGGGCATTCAAGGAAAATAAATATTTATGTGATTTTATTTCTAAGTGTTACATTTGCTTATTTTGTCTTTTCCATATTTTCCCTTTTCCCTATCTTTGGCATGACATTTGGAATTGTTATTGGAAAGAGATTCAACTCAGAAATCAGGAAAGTTAGCCAGTGACACTTTCCTTTATTATATGATGCAAATGTTTTGCTTTGCTCTTTTAACATTTTTCGTTCCCATAACAAGAAGTTTTACAGCTACTTTTCACAGATTTCACATCTGTGCATGTACAGAAACATAAAATGTAGTTAGCATTTAGGTATTCATATTTTATTTTACTAGGCAGGAATGTAGAGTGTGTTTGTGTGCTTGTGTATGTGAGTTGGAAGGAAGTGTGGTTGCCCAGTACTTCCTCAGCTCATGACTGAAACTTTGTTCCAGTTCAAGAAGGAAATAAAGAGCTCTTCAAAATATAATACTGAATACTTTATTTATCTGCTCTGTGGAAATCTAGCCAGGAAGCAAATTAAAATTACAAGAATATCCACAACAGAATTACTTTGCTTGCTGTCTATGTATTTGACAACTGCCTTTTATGATTTTAACCTTTCTAGACATTCTCTTTGGGGACGGTTTTCCTTATGGCCCATAGGAGATCCCCCTGAAATCATTTACTAGTTGTTGCAGATTTCCTCACAATCCCCATTGCGCTAACTGGCGACTAATCTGGGAGCTGTCATGTTTGGAAAATACCATGATGCCATGAGTTAATTTCATACCTGTCACGAGATATTGCATGGGATCCCAGGGGACCAGTGGTATGTCACACACTACTGCAAGCGTTCGTTAGTACCTCTCAAAGCAATGACCCATGGCCAAAAGATCTTGTTGCAACATATGGCAGCACCTGTCACTGGGTTTCATGACTGGCATAAAATTAACCTGTTTTTCTGTTTGATGTGCTGCTTTTTTTGCATTATCCATGAAAAGGATGAGAATAACTTGTATTTGGAATAAGTTTACTGTTCCTTTCAAGAAGTATAATGGTAGATTTGGGATACTGGACGTAATGAATAGACGGTGTCCTTGTAGAAGTACACACACTGTTATTCAGTAAAGGTGGTATTTTATGAATTTCTGAATGGCAGTCTGCAAATCTCACACAAGAAGCAAAGTTTTAGTTTCTGAACTCTGTCAAACCTAGACATAGAGCAAGAAATGACATTATTGTGAGTCACATTGTGGAAGAAAAATCCAGGGAGCATGGGTTTCAGATGTGAGCTTGCCCTTGCCTTTCAAATGGTTTCAAGCAACCTTGAGCTTCCTCTCACTTCTCTCAGTATTTCTCATGCTCAGATCTTAGTATTCTAATGGGGACACAGGAAAAAAGAACCCACAGAAGAACAATATTCAGAATGATGCCAAATATTCACTATCTGAGAAAAACAGATTAATTGGATTTAGTCTTTAAGTCTTAAAGCTGCAACTTAGCAGTTAATTTTTAAGGATAAAGACAAAGAATATAGTCCACCATTTATATGTGGCCTTCTGCCTCAGTGAAATAGTAAAAGTTTTTTTATCAAATGATTTCTCAATGGAGAAAGTATCTGGTTTCTTGCATCACTTTTGTTTTTTGGATCTTCTTATATATCTTTTTGCAGATCCCTAAGCTTCTTAAAATATTTATTTTAATTGAAGGGGGGAGTTGTTTTCTATAGCTAGTCTCTTTCCTTCTTCTTAAGGTAAATGCTTCTTAGATTCTGTGAGTTTTAAAATTCATATATAGCAAATAACAAAGATAAATTTAGTAGTCTTTTTCCTTTTTCTCACTACCAAGTCTAGGGAACAAATGGTGGTGTTCTTCCACAATCTGGACTGGTTGCTCTGAATTCTGGAGTAATCAATTTTTCCTGGCATTTCTTAAATGGTCTTTTTTATTCACTGAATCTCCTTTGAAAGTGTAAACATTAGTCCTTGTTTTGTGGTTTTGGAAATTGATGACTGCTGTTCTCAAAGGATGGTAGAGTTGGGATGATTGAAGGAGCAGAGCAAAAAGCTGAATTGAAACAATGGAGAGAGGGAAGATAGTACCAGAGACAATGAGAGAAGTGGGCGGTGATTGGGAGGTACTGCAAAGTAGGGATTGGGGACTTAAAGGCTGTTTAAGACTTGATTAATAGATGCTATAAAATGAAATGCTGAGCCAAGGGATAAAACTGCACTTGAGAAGTCACTTGAAAACATGTTAATGCCTTTTCTTGACAAGTATTTATTTTTTCATCCTAGGTATAAAACCACTGTATGAAAATGTAGATCTTTTTTTCACATTGAGTATTTTTTAGCTGCTGATTATTGTTATGTTGTCCTGAAATCAGGTTTCTATTATCCGAAAGAAAATAAAAAGAAATAAATACAGATGTGCAAAGATAAGTATTTTGGAGGCATGGATCTTCAGGTGAAGTGTCATGTAATATCTTTGCTAAGTCAGGATCAAAATAAAATTTAAAACTAAAATTCATATTTAAAAAGTTCTTAGTAGAGTATAGGCATTTATTTATTTATTTATTGTTTAGTGTCAGTAACAGTGATGAAAATTTTGTACCTAAAAGAATGAAGGATTTTGCAAGGGTTTTTCAGGAGACTGTGGCACTGTCATGGATGGTATCTATACCATTTTCTAACAAAATATGTCAAGAAAATTGAACATCAGTCTTCTTAATAGAAAAGAGAATATGTGGCAAATTATTTTATTAATAACAGCAAACTGAGGATGCACAAAATAATTTAGATAAGAATTAAAGTGCTACAACAATTTTATTCCTTGTAAAGCTGAATTCAGAACTGCTTCTGGTAATTTTACTACATCAAGCAGGCCCTGAGAGAGACAACCTGAAACTGTTTAAAGGGAGATGTTCAAGGGTGGTCACAAGATGTAGGACTCATGGAAGAGCTTCCACCATCACAAACCATCACCTTGACCACCACCAACTAAATACCTTTTTCTCTGAGAAGGAGTCAGTGAAGAGTAGAGATGAAATAGGAAAAATTTGGTTGGTTGGTTGGTTGGTTGGGTGGTAAGTTTAATCACTACTCTTCTTTAATGAGTAATAGAGTGGAAATAACTTTCCTCTCTGGTTTTAGAAGTTAATAGTAAGTGTCTTTGTTGAAACACATAGACAAACACACAGTCACCAAACACACACACACACACACATCACATACACACTACAACTGTTTGCTATAGGATTTCTAATTAATGATATCACACTCTAACCCAGTAGTTCCCAGCTGGGGTAATTTTGTCCCCTAGGGGACATCGGACAATATATAGATACATTTTTTGATAGTAATGACTTGTACTACTGGCTTCTCATGGGTAGAGACCAGTGATTCTCCTCAATTCTCCTACGACACCCAGCATATCTCCCCACAACAAGGAATTATTCAGTTGGAAATTTAAAGGGCACTCAGGTTGGTAAGCCCTGTAATTGTTTGAAGTAACTTAGTTTCCCTAGTAATGGCACAGTATCTCATAGTTATTCTTCTTCCACTACTGCTCCCCACAAATTTGCCTACAAACTTGAGAATTTACATAACTCCAAGAGTACAATAGAAAGGGGCCTCACATCCAAGTTCTTGGGTACTATGCTATCTTCTGGTTCCTTATTTGCCTTCGTCACTCTGATTTACTATCGGTAAAGTTGTGGTCAGGTTGGTTCTCCTGGACTACAAGAGCCCAGAAATCTTCTCTTGTTGATGGTCCATCTCTGTCTTAAAGTCCATTTTGTCTAATGTTAACATAGCTACCCCAGATTTGTTTTGTTTATTTTTCCAATTTATATCTTTTCTTTTTTTTTTTTTTGTGACAAAGTCTCACTCTGTCGCCCAGGCTGGAGTGTAGTGACACAATCTCAGTTTACTGCAACCTCTGCCTCCTGGGTTTAAGCAATTCTCGCGCCTCAGTCCCCCAAGTAGCTGGGATTACAGGCACATGCCATCACGCCTGACTAATTTTTGTATTTTTAGTAGAGATGGGGTTTCACCATGGTGGCCAGGCTGATCATGAACTCCTGGTTTCAAGTGATCTGCTCGCTTTGCCTTCCAAGGTGCTGGGATTACAGGCGTGAGCTACCATGCCCAGCCTATATCTTTTTCTTATATTTTTGCTTTTGCTCTGTAAATACCTTTGAATCTACAGTTTATCTCTTTTAGATAGGATATGATCATATCATTATGAAAACTATTCTGCCAGTCTCTACTTTTTATTAGTGTTTAATTCATTTATGTCTTATATAATTACTGATAAGACAGAATTGATGTCTGGTGTTTCTATGTCTTTTTTTTTTTTTTATTCCTTCATATCTGCCTTCTTTTGTGTTAAATAACTATTTTCTGGCATGCCATTTTATTCCCTTGTTTCTTTTATTGTATCTTTAAAACTATTTTCTTAGTATCTCTTCTGGGGAATACAATTAGCATTTTACTAAAATAATTTAGATCAGTTAAAAATTAATTTAATAGCATAAAGAAACTTTGCTCTAATATGTACCTGTTACTTCCTTCCTCCTTGGCTGCTATTGTCATACAAATTACACTTTTATACAGTGTAAGCCCATTAACATGGTATTATAATTCTTGATTTATGTAGTTATCTTTTAATCAGATAGAAGAAAAGAGTTACAAAAATATTTTAATACTTTCTTTTGTATTTTCCTTTACTAGTGTTCTTTATTTATTTGTATAGATTGAGGTTAATAGCTAGTGTTCTTTCATTTGAGCTTGAAGGATGCTTAACATTTTTTGCAGTGCAAGCCTGCTAGCAAGAAATTATCTCAGTTTCTGTTTATCCAAGAATGTCTCATTTTTATTTTTGTAATGTTCAAATAATAGTTTTACTGTATATAGACTTCTTGGTTGACTGGTTGTGACTGATTAACTGTCCTTTCCATTCAGCACACTGAATATGTCATCCCACTGAAAACTGTGAATGGCTTCACAAATATTTGCATGTCATCTTTGCCCAAGGACCATAGTAACCTTCTCTTATGATTCCAGTTTTAGATGTGTCAGAAAAGCAAGCACTGTGGATCCCTCCATACTGCAATAGAAATGAGGAAGACTTGGGGGAACTTACTATTCTTCTCTATATAAATCCTGCCTTTGCCACTTTTTTACCTGTTTTCTGGACTATGCTGTACAGAATACAGCGCCTTTCTAAGAAAACAAAATACTTGCATTTTGTGTCCAGTGATCCAAGTAAAAGCCCTGGTTTTGGGGCATCTGGTGGTTTTCTAACAGCTCCTGCTCTGATTGTTTCCTTGTATTCCAGTTTTCTGCCTAATCACATGCGGAACCATTCCATTCACATGGTGAATACATCTCTCACTTGACAGAGGGATCCTCATGTATGGGAAAGAAACACAAACCTTTTATTTGAAAAAGTTGTTATTATGTTTGCTTCATGCGGTACATAACTAAAACCTGATTATCACTTTCTCCTCATAGCCATTCTCTTCATGAATATCATTAGCATTCAATGCAAAAATTAGCCTGCAGTCTTCCCCTAATGTTTGCATGTATCTTTTTATGCAGTCCAACATTTTGCTATTAAATAGAACAAATTCTGTGGAGACAAGATTAGATAATACCAAGAGTATAAGTTTCCTGAGATTAGAAATCACACATGGCTTATTTCAGTGCTTTGTAGAATGTTGTGACTACTATCTTTCTATCTGTGTACACATATATCTATGAAGTACTCTTTCATCCATCCTTTTATTCATTAGTCTAGTCAGTCAACCATCTATTCATCTATCTGTCTCTAACATATATTTTTCTTCACAGGAATTCAATTTGATGTTAGCATATGATAGTTGTCTAATAAATACATGTTAAATTAAATTCATATGAGGAATACAGACTCTAGTGTAAACTATTGGCATTACTGAAATTTGGGGCTTGATCATTCACTTCGTGGGTAACTACCCCGTGGATACAGACATTGGATGTTCAGCACCATCATCCCTGGCCTCTCAATATATGCCAGTATTATTCTCTCAATTGTAACAAACAAAGATGTCTTCAGATAACATAAAAACATCCATGGGGGAAAAATCCCTCTCCTCCACCACAGTTGAGAATAGCTGGTATAAAAGCATCCTTTCTTTCTTTTATCATAGTATGTATGATTAAAATAAATACTTAACAATGACTAATAGTAGGGAATTTATTGGATGAATGAATGCATTTACATATATATTTTCCAGATAGTCACACTCTCCCGCACTGATTCATCCACTCATTTATTATTAAACAAACACTTATTATGTACCAATTATCCACTAAGTACTTTGCCAGGTGGTGGGGATACATTTGTGAAATACAAGTTTCTGCCCTGACAGGGCTTACAGACTTTTGGCGGAACTAGATAAAAGTGAACACACAACTAAAGAAAAGATATCACTAATAAGTGTTTTGTTTACAATATAGCAGGAAGTTATGAGGGAAAGACGGGGGGCTGCATTAGACTAATGGACAAGGAAGGACTTTCTGAGGTGAACATTTAAGGTGAGAATTGAGTAATAAGAGGAAAACAAAGCAAAGATATGAATAGTTTATTTATTAATTTTACTTATTTCTTATAGCATATGAGGTTTATGCTAGGAGTGCAAAAGGATGATCATTTGGTGGCATATCAACTTGCTTCTCTACCCATATTTGTGAAAAACACTAGATTGTTTGTGCGAAAACCACTGGGAACTGTTCCAAACTGTGTGAGAAGTCTGATATTTCTTATTGAGGGAGCATAGCCCTACCAATGTAAAGGCATTGTTTTGTGACAGTGTCATGAAAGCTGATAAGACAATGAAAAGCAAAAATGAGACATGCAGACCTTAAAATATCCTGTGATAAAAACTAGTGATTGTTCACTGAAAAAGACAAATATTAGTTCTCTCTTCATGACATTATATGTCACTGGGGAGATGGGGGTGACCAGAGAAAACTGTTCAGAGGAAACCCCTGGCCTGATATATTTAAAAGAAAGCAGGTAAATGCTTATTCATCTTTATTTTTTTTTCTCCAACCCCAGTAGATCTAAGGACATTAATCAAACCTTGGAATAATTATATATAGCTGTGCTATGAGTATGTGGATTCACTTCTAATTCCATTGGTAGTAGATAATGCAATTAAGTACAAAATTCTGCAGAATCTATTCTATCATTGTTTGATGAATCAAATAATGTATTCTGCATTTTTATTCTCATGAATATTTCCTTTATAAATAGATGTCTAACATAAACTATTTTGCATAAGCTTGCCTTATGAAAGTAGGCTTATCCACTGGAAATCAAAAGCTGTTTTAAGCATATTTGTGTGTTTAAACATGCTTATGCATGTTTTCAAGCATAATTGAAGTAATTAGAATAAGTTTCATTACCACCTTTCACCTTTTCTGCTAGATGCTGGATCAAGTCAAAACTGGAATTGCAAGTCAAACATCTTGATGAAATACAGAATGCTGTAAAGGAAACAGATGAATTACAAAATACGATCTTGTTTGAGGAAGACATTATGACAGCTGGGTGACTTGAGCATTTAAATGAAATCTGATGAAGTCCCTCCCACCATTTTCTCTACAAAATGCCAATGGCATTTAAAAGTAGTGTCACCAGAAGAGGCAATGTATATTTTTATGCCGCAATTAAGTAATTGCATACAAAATTCAGTACAGTCAGTGGGAACATGATCAGATGAATAAAGGAAGTCAGAGAAGATAATCATTTCAATTCTTTCCCTCATTTTGCTTTCTAGCCTAGTACTTAAAATTCACAGGCTCACAAGTCTCACTGGGCTCCAGAGAAGAAGCCTGACTCCTCCACAGCTGTGTACTCTCAGGCAAACTATGTAGACTCTACCTCAGTTAACTCAATTTTAAAATTGAGATCGTAATTCTTGTCTTCTAGAATGTTTGTGAGGATTGAATGAAATACTCTGTATAATATGCACATTATATGGCTAATGCTCAATTAATCATAACTTTATGATTAGCAATGTTCATCTCCCTCAGAAGTGACCTAAAACCAACAACAACAATATTTTTCTTTTGCTTCCTATGATCTCTGCTAATTATGAAAAAAAAATGCGCCTGCATTGATCCTTAGGAAAGAAAAATGGTTGCAATGAGAGAGAGAGAGCAGTGTTTCCAGACTTGTGATGACTTTATTCAGTTTTCTGCATTTTGTTTCTGGCAGTTTTTTTTTTTCTCCTCTCACTTTCATGGTTGAACATAATTACAGTAATGAATTATAAATGAACATAATATGTAATGAACATAATTCATAAAGTTTATTGCCCCCATTTTCATAATTCTGATTCCAAGTTAGATATCCCTTCCAAGATAGGCTCCATAACCTCCTGTGTAAGATGTCTATGCCCACCCTACCCCAGATAACAGCACCCAGTTTGTCTCCTGCAAGGCGCTTATCACAACTATTAATGTTTTTTGTTATTGGCAAGGGGTCCTGATCCATGCCCCAAGAGTGGGTTCTTGGATCTCGCACAAGGAAGAATTTGGGGCAAGTCCATAGAGTAAAGTGAAAGCAAGTTTATTAAGAAAGTAGGGCTGGGCATGGGCTCACACCTGTAATCCCAGTACTTCGGGAGGCCGAAGTGGGTGGATCACCTGAGGTCAGGAGATCAAGACCAGCCTGGCCAACATGGTGAAACTCCATCTCTACTAAAAATACAAAAATTAGCCAGGCGTGGTGGCGCACCCCTGTATTCCCAGCTACTTGGGAGGTTGAGGCAGAAGAATCACTTGAACGTAGCAGGCAGAGGTTGCAGTGAGCTGAGATTGCGCCATTGCACTCCAGCCTGGGTGACAGAGTGAGATTTTTGTCTCAAAAAAAAAAAAAAAATTAAAGAAAGAAAGTAAAGGAATAAAAGAATGGCCACTCTATAGTCAGAGCAGCATCATGGGCCATCCAGTTGCTCATATTTATTGTTACTTATTGATTATATGCTGAACAAGGGGTGGATTATTCATGAGTTTTCATCAAATATACCAAAAAAATTATCATTTTTGTTATGGTAGTACACAGATACACTACTCCACTTTTTTTTTTTTTGAGATGGAGCCTCACTCTGTCACCCAGGGTGGAGTGCAGTGGCACGATCTCAGTTCACTGCAACCTCTGCCTCCTGGGTTGAAGCGATTCTCCTGCCTCAGCCTCCCGAGTAGCTGGGACTACAGGCATTCACTATCACGCCGGACTAATTTTTTTGTATTATTAGTAGAGATGGGGTTTCACCCTGTTGGCCAGGCTGACCTCAAACTCCTGACCTCAGGCAATCTGCCCCCCTCAGCCTCCCAAAGTGCTGGGATTACAGGCATGAGCCACCACACCCGGCCTCCACTGGTATTCTTTAGCTAGCCTCATTTTACTTGGATTCTGACTGAAATATGTTCTCCTCAGAATATAGGAGGAAACAAAGCTAATTTAAGGTGACCAAGTTTATATATTAAGTACAATTAGTGCATTTTTCACCAGAAAGTTGTTCGCTACTTTAAGATTTTACCTTCATTTTCTATTAGAAGGTATTAGTTAATCTATTATCTCCTCTCTCTAACTCCAGTCATCATATTAAATTTTTGCAAATTTTATGTGCCAAACACATGTCGAATTTACATACATACAGGCATAATTTACATACATGCATATACAATGTAGAATATATCCAGAAGGTAATTAGCAACTGGTTACAGTTTGCTACTAATGAGGTCAAGTTTACAGATCTACTGATCCTCTGAAGTCTATCTTTTGGCCCTGTTCCATTGCCACAGGTTCTATCACGACCCCTGAGCTGCTGTTGCACACATGTTGTTTGTCACAGGAGCGGGGCCGTGTAGGAGGATGTGATTGCTCCTCTGCCAACCCCCTACCTCTACTGGTCAAGGATCTCAGCATTTTCCTGACGAATGGCATGGGCGGGATGCGTTCCATCTTTGCATTCTCTATGTGTCAGGCTGTGTCCACAGGGAATTGACTGTGAAGGGTTATTAAATCAATGAGACCACTAACACCATCTTTATATAGTGAAGACAGCTTATCATTAAATATAGTTTGAGACAAGCTTAATTGTGCAACTGAAAAATATTTTCGATAATATTTAGAACTTGTATCTATTTAGTGTTATTAGATGATGACTTCATCATTTTTTTCATCATGTCTTTGGTTTTGTTAGCTTCTTTTTGTTTTTATTTCCCTATTTCTTTCTTTCAGATACTGTTAATCAACATTTCTTCCTGTCGAAAACAGGTCAAATGACAATGTGAAGGGTGATCAAGGAGAAAATGTGTGAAGTAGAAGCCCAGAATTCAAGAGAAATAAATAATATCTGGCATCCCTTACTTTGCTTTAATTTCTTAGTTTTACTCATTTAATGTAACAACTGTTTTTCATTTAAAAGGGAGTTGTGAAACAAACATCTATATAATATTTTTGGGATTAAAAATGCATTTGCAAAATTAGATTCATTGGTTTTTAATCTTAAGGACATAAAAACTTGATATCATATTTAATTTTGTGCTCAAACGTACTGATAATACATGATTTAATCCTTGAAATTATTTGCTTTATTCCCTGTTGTGGATTAAGATGAGTGATTTTATTCTGAAAATATTAGATTGGTGTAAAAGTAATTGTGGTTTTTGCCATTAATAATTTACCATATGAGGGCTATTATAGAGTCTAGCTAAAACTAAATACATTTATCCATCTCTCATTATTCATGTTCTATAAAGTCTCTGCAAACACTGAATTAGTAAATACTGAACAATTACTCTTGGTGGGTAAATAAGAGCTTGGTTCCTGCATGACTCTGGCCACATTTTTATCAGTCTATCAGTACATAAACTTATTTTATATGTGTTTGTTTAATGATATCTTATTTAGTACATGTTGTATGCTCATTAGCATTATACTCACAACCAATAGCACCGTAACTCATGCCTCATCGAAGCTTGTTCAACACAGTTTTTTTCTCTGTAAGACACGTTATAGCCTCCTTGTGCTTACGAAAACTAGAGAACACTTCTGCATTATGTTTAAACAGCAAGTCATTTTAAATAGCAGAATCATAAACAAACAAACAAAAAAAAACATAAGAAATGAGAAGAACTAAATAGACCATGAAAAAAACACTTGTTTATAGTAAGAGAACTGAAACATGAAGGCAGAGTTTCACTTGGTTCAATCTCAGCTGGCAACATGGGTAGGGGGTAACTCAAGTTTTGTGATTCTCTGCACAAGTTGGGGAATGATCTCACAAATGCTGTGAGTATTAATTTGGAGTACAAACTAATATTAGCAAATAGGTGTATTTGCAAATATGGAATCTGTGGATAATGAGGACAGACAGTATTTATATTATAGGTTAGAAAAGAGAAAATGAGCTCCTTTTAGTCATCAGAAGCCAATGAAAGACCTGGGTTTAATATTTCCTTCCATCTCTTGGTTTCTGTTTGCTTAATTGAATGACAAATTCTAATTAGTCATGCCTGACTAACATAATTTAGGATGAAACTATGTCTTCATCACTCTACTTCTGACACTGGCTCTGTTCCTAGAGTACAGTAGGCATTCAGTTAATGCTTGTTGAAGGAATGCATAAACCCCTTTCCTCATTTGGAACTTTCTGGAATTGTTGAGAACATCAAATGGCAATAAGGTGATTGGAGCTATAGTCACACACAAAAAGTTGTGTATTTTAATTAGCCAGGTGTGGTGGCACACACCTGTAATCCCAGCTACTCGGGAGGCTGAGACAGGAGAATTGCTTGAACCTGGGAGACAGAGGTTGCAGTGAGGAGAGAATGTACCACTGCACTCCAGCTTGGTCAATAGAATGAGATTCTGTCTCAAAAACAAAAACAAAGAAAGAAAAAGAAAAAAAAAAGTTGAAACCACAAAGTTGTCTATTTTATTGTTTTGAGGATTTTAATTATTCTTAATAACATAGTCATTGAAACTTATTTATAAACAATATTATATACTTTAACACATTAATATAGGACTTTTTTTTCTGTAAACCAGGGTTGCCTGTTTAATATTTGTATTTCACTATGAGTAGCCAACTAGTATCTTTTGTAATGCAAGGTAAAGAGGAAGAGGTTGGTGATTTGTTTTTCTAAGACCAGCCGAGCGGGCACAAAAGAACCAGCGGGTAGGCAAGTGTAGGAGCAAAACCTGCAAGTTTATTTTTGGTCACCTAGCTTCAGGGAAAGAAGGTGGGTAGGGAGAAGTCTGTCGGCCTCCGGCAAAGGAGGCCGGCAGAGTCCCCCGGTGGGGCTCTCCGACGGAGTTCCCACAGTCCTGACATCCCAACAGGAGTGGGGCTGTGAGAAGGCCGCGTGGCTCACTGGCGGAGAGCGGCTTTTCTACGAGTGGGAGGGCAATAGGCGGAGCACGGGCGTGTGGGGGGGGGGGCGTTCCGCAGGTGCGACCAGGTAAATCTTGGTCTCTTTGGATTGACGTCACCTGGCGCATGCACAGTTGATCTGCACCTTCCCAGTCGTCGGCTGCATTTTCGCCCGCGAAAGAGCTGGTGGTGAAGAAGAACCCGGAAGTGCGCCATCTTGCCTCCGTTCGTCCAAACAGTTGGTTAAGGAAAGGAACTATGTTAATTTTGCTATTAATAAAGGGGAAAACCTTTTGAATTTATTTATCCTGGAGACACAAAACTTAAACTCACAGTTATGTCATATATATTAGCATTACTATGTTTCCTTATTATTGCAAATGTATTCTACCCGGGTCTTTTCATCATTGTAGTCACTTGAAAAACATATTGGGTAAGTTTTATTATACAATTTTTTTCACGTTGATTTTAGTTTCTTTTTCTTTTTTTTTTTTTAGCCTCAGAAGGAATTAGATATCCAGTATAAAGAAGCCTGATCACTCTGGCCTTACTTGACTTTCCTATAATAGTATTTTTAGGATCACTGATATAAAACCTACAAAGTAAGTAATTTGGTTCATATGAGCAGGCAAGTAATACATTTTTCTAAACATTGTTGTTTCTCATTAAAAACACACTATTACTCTCCAAATAAGAGATTTTTAGAGGTCATTTTTTTTTCTCATTTTTTGAAATACTGACTGACCCATATTTGCACTGGTAGACTAAGAAGTGTTTGGTTTATACTTGTTCAAAATGATTGTCAGCAGATGTAATGAGCCTTGGACCAGTCCAGTAGCTTGGCTAACATATGTCTGCAGAAGGATTTAAAAATCCTGCTGACTGGGCTGGTCTTGTCAAGCCTCACAGCAGGAAAATTGTCTCTTGCAGCTCAGCTTATAAATATAACCTTTGTGTGTTTGGAAATATTCCTTCTAAGGCAGGACTTATGCTCACTCTGAAATCCAAATGTTCATTTTGATGTCAGCACTAACCAGGAAAAAGGAAAGGTGGAAACGATTCCTCTTGCACATTTCAAAATGTTAGAAACTGCCTATTATTTGTGTCTCATTCTTTGCTGCTCTGTACAAGCTCTAGAAATCATAAAGGTGTTCCTCACAAATAGACTCTCTAGAAATGCTGACGCCGTGTTTCAAATCCTATAAAAATATCTACATGGTAGACATATTGTTTTCATTACAGATGCATTAAGTCAAAACTCTCAAAGGCTGTGTGGTTTTTGCAAACAGGGGAACTGCTGCTTGAATGGGGCTTATCTGTTTAGGCACTGAGGGGCTAGCTGTGCTATCTGCACATATTTAATCGCAAAGCTTTGCTTGACTTTCCCACGAATTTACTTTTATTATTTTTACTTATGGAAAGCAAGAGTCAAGTTTCGTAGTCATTCAGTAAGTCCTCCTTTTAAACAAAGATTATTGTATCAGAAACAGTGTCTACAAGACCACCAGTGGAAATTACTATAGCCAATATAATTAGTAAGTTTGATTCACCACACCACAGTAGGTAAATCTTATTGGGGGCAAACATTGGTATCTTATTCACAAGTGTATCAGCTGTTCTTGTATTGCTATAAAGGAATACCCGAGACTGAGTAATTTATAAAGGAAAGAGGTTTAGTTGGATCATGGTTCTGCAGACTGTACAAGCATGGCACTTCTCGGCTTCTGGGGAGGCCGCAGAGGGCTTTTACTCATGGTGGAAGGTGAAGCAGGAGCAGGCACGTCATGTGGCCGGAGCAGGAGCATGAGGGAGGGAGGCAGGGAGGCGCCATGCACTTAGAAACAACTAGATCTCAAGAGAACTCACTCACTGTCATGGACAGCACCTGGCCGTGAGGGATCTACCCCCATCGCCCAAACACCTCCCACCAGGCACCACCTCCAAAATCAGGGATTACATATCAACATGACATGTGGTTGAGACAGATATCCAAGCCGTATCACCAAGTGAACTACTAAAGCTTTTTACTGGTTTGTATTAAGCCGACTCATGAGTTTTCCCAGTAACTCATGATTTTTACACAAAAACCAAATTAAAGTTTATTGACCATTTATTTGGATGTAAATACATAGATACAGCACAGTGCTTCAGGTTAGTTTATAAAATAAATATCAAGTCTTTCCTTTAAATAATAAATGATTTATGAATTCATTCCAAATTAGAATGCTGAGGTATAAACTACAAAAGAAAACTTGTGGCTGAGTGCAGTGGCTTACACCTGTAATCCTAGCCCTTTGGGAGGCCGAGATGGATGGTTCTCTTGAGGCCAGGAGTTTGAGACCAGCCTTGCCAACATGGGGAAATCTTGTCTCTACTAAAAATACAAAAAATTAGCCAGGCGTGATGGCCGGTGCCTGTAGTCCCAGCTACTCTGGAGGCTGTGGCACAAGAATCACTTCAACCTGGGAGGTGAAAGTTGCAGTGGGCTGAGAGATCGAGCCACTGCACTCCAGTCTTTGTCAAAAAACAAAAAAACAAACCAAAACAAAACCTAACTGAATCTTTCCCTCTGTATTTCTGAGAAAAAGCAGCAAATATAAAATAAACAAAAAGAATATGGAATATTTATTCAGAAATCAAAGGCCCAGCATCATATGTTCTAATGTTTGATAAGATACTACCCAGTTTTCTGCAACTTTCACTTTTGTTCTTCTGTCAAAGATTCCAAATGATGATTGTGAGCCACTGTAACTTGAAGACATCATTGGATACATTTACTTATGTGTGTTAAATTGTGATTCTTAATGCTATTTTGTGGAAAGGCTAGAGAAGAATTTTTTTTTTTTGAGATGGAGTCTTGCTCTGTCACCCAGTCTCTGGGGTTCAAGCGAGTCTCCTGCCTCAGCCTCCTGAGTAGCTGGGATTACAGGCGCTCACCACCACACCCAGCTAATTTTTGTAGTTTTTATAGAGGCGGGTTTCGCTGTGTTGGCCAGGTTGATCTTGAATTCCTGACTTCAGGTAATCCACCCACCTCAGATTTTTAAAAATAAAGGTTATAGGCTGGGAGCAGTGGCTCACACCTGTACTCTCAGCACTTTGGGAGGCCAAGGCAGGCAGATTGCTTGAGCCTAGGAGTTCAAGACCAGATTGGGCAACATGACGAAACCCTGTCCCTACAAAAAATTCAAAAATGAGCTGGGTGTGGTGGCAGGCACCTGTAGGCTCCGCTACTCAGGAGGGTGAGATTGGAGACACTTGAGCCCAGGAGGTCAAAGATGCAGTGAGCCATCTTGTACCACTGCTCTCCAGCTTGGGTGACAGAGTAAGACTCTTGTCTCAAAATAAATACGTGTGTACATACATACATACATACATACATACATACTAGAATCAAGGGGTTTACTTCTGAGTTCATCAAGTTAACTAGGAAGGTAAATTAATCAGGACCTTCTCAAGTTACCCATGTAATATTATTTAATTGCACATGCTTAAACAAGCTCAGATTACATTTGACTGTGATTCTTAACACAGTGACCACAAACAAGTTATACCAAGATCCCTCACAATCTATGCTGTCTAAGAGAAAATCTTGTCATTTTCTTTTTTTTCCACATTCACAATTGTTCCTAGATTATGAAAGGTAGTCATTTACTAAATCCTTTTAAAATACTCCTTTTTTCTAAATACAGAATTATTATATTAGTAACAGGACAGTCATGGCCATAACAAAATGGAAACTAATATAGTCAACGTAATTAGTAAGTTTGATTCATCACATCCCAGGGTAGAATACATCTTGACTTTTTAAAGTGCAGTCTACCAGAATTCAGATTTCGAGCTATTCACCAGTGAGAATGCATGGCAACACATGCCTAATTGGCATAGTTACATGTCATTAATTTATTCCTTTTATTCATTTAACAAATACTTATTGAATGATTACTATGTGCCAGACACTATAATGCTGTTCTAAGATAGTTCATATTACTTATTATTGAAATTATACTTATTAAAATGGTAATAATTTGTAGAGAGATTCAACTTTGTTTTTTTCTCCCTCTCCTCTTCCTTTCTTCCTTTGTTTCTTTTCTTTCTTTGCTTCCTTCTTTTGTATAGCCATAAAAGAAGAAGTCATTTCTGTTTGTAAGGCACGATTTGCCTCCCAATGCCCCCTCCCAAAAAAAAAAAAAAAAAACTAAACAAAAATTAGGGAAGGAACTGATTTCACATTTCTTCAGAGGACATGTTAGAGTGATAAAAGGCAAAACTCTTTTCTTTACACGAACAGTGATAGAACCAAAAAGGCCAAGGAAGAAGTCAAAGAGCACACAGTATTTAATTATGAGAGTTTCTAGTGTCCCGAAGCCACAGAAGAAGCAGCTGCTTAAACATTGCTTACCCTTTGACTAATGGCCAAAAGCACTGAATAGGAGAAGGATTAACATGGATAAGACTTAAACAAAAGTGATACCACCATCAGAGCAACAACAAACAAAGGCACATTAAAAAGTAACACGAAATGATGTTAAGAAAGAGGTCATGGATGCAAAATGATAAAATGTTTTGTTCTTTGGAAGTAACTCTTTTTTTCTTCTGTTCTTACTCATCCATCTCCATCAGAGTTCTCAAATAAAAATGCAAAGGAAAGTTAGCACCACTGTAAAACAGTGAAGGGTCAGTTCTCTGCTTTTGGGTATGTAATGTGAATGGGAAGTATCCTAATGCCAATTAAACACAATTTTCTAAGCACAGGAAAAAGACTGTAAAGTCAAGCAATGACTGTGGCTTTTCTTTTGTACTTCCTTTAGTATTAACTGTTTCCAAGTTAACAAATTCTGGACAGCCTATCTAGTGAACAGGGATGCTCTGTTGCCAGGCTTATGTTTTAAGCGATGATTGAGTGTACATAGATCTGAACAGTTGTGTGCTAAGTCTAAGTCTCTCTCATTTTGTTTTAGTTTGGAAGAGAGAACCATGGTGCCCCTTCTTCCCGAGGAAATTTGGGAAACATAGTACAACTGTCTCTCTCTCAAAAAAAAAAAAATACTCCTGTAATTCCAACCTAACTATTGATTGTTTTATATTTTTTTTTGATGTGGTGAGGAGTTCACACCCCTTCTTAGTAACTGCTATGTTTAGCACATTGTTTGGAATATGCTGCTTGAGTCTCTTGGTGCATCAGCTGAAACTTCATTTTAATATCCCATATGCACTTAGTAAATATTTGGTTTTCCTCTAAATTGGTAATTATTCCTGGCCTATCATTGAGTTAAGACCTATCTTCCATATACAGATTTTTATATCACTCATGGAAATTAAAACTTGTTGGCAAGTAATAAAAACTGAACTCAAGCTACCTAATACGAAATGGAACTTATTATTTTATATATCAAAATTCTGTGAAAATACAGGTGGGACTGGCCTTAGGGATAAACGATATTAGGGTATAAATCCTGTCACCTTTCTCTCATACTTTTTGTTTGATTCCGTTTGTAATCATTTCATTATTATTTTTCACTGACTTCTTCATGAATTTAGAACCATGGTCATTGGCACTTTCTAACTCATGCTTTCATAGTTTCATGACTACAGAGGAAAAGAGGCTCTGGAAATTTTCAAGGAATCACTGTGACTGTCCACACTTGGGTCACATTTTGGACTCATCACAGCAGCCTGAAAGTTAGGTGGTATTGATGCCCCAGCTTAGGTCATGAGCCTTCACCTGGAAAAAATGGGGGGAAATTATTTTTAAAATGGAAAGAAGTGGAAGGCAGACATTGTATCAAATTTTATATACTCATATAAACAAAACACTGTAAGGGGGAAAATCAGAGGAGAATAGTTAAACCAATGTTTATATATTTCTTTAGGTTTTTTGGAATATATGTGCATGTAATTATATCAGCAAAGTACATAGTGAAGTCAGGGAGACAGATTAGAGAGACAGGAAGAGTGGGAGGGAGAGAATGTACAAAGCAAACAATAGAAAGAAGAGTGGGGACATCCTGAAGTTTGTGTGTGAGGAGAGGACAGATAGGAGAGGTACAAAGGAAAGGGACTAGGAAAGAGAATTAGTTAGAGGATGGGGAGATAATACAATGGAGAGATAGCCAGGTGTGGTGGTACACACCTGTAGTCTCAGCTACTCGGGAGGCTGACATGGGAGGATTGATTGAGCCAGGGAGACGGAGGCTCCAGGGAGCTGTGATTGCACCACTACACTTCAACCTGGGTGACAAAGTGAGACCTCATCTCAAAAAAATTAAAAAAATAAAATAAATATAAGGGATAGGTAGTGACATAATGACAGAAAGGAACATAGAGGGACACAGATGCAAGAACAGGGAAAGAGAAGAGGTCAGAAAAGCATAATTTGTGGAGAGAAAATTAAAATGCTATTATTATTGGTAATATTGCTACAGTTGCTCTCTTTTGCCGATTAGAATATTTTGGCATTATTGGTAGGCTTAATGTAAAATGAGATTTGTGGGTAACATTAATCTCCAAATTATAAATGTCTTTCAATAGGATATGAACAAATATAGTAATTCTCAAAGAATATTGCTATTTTTAATCAATGGAATATACAACATGTTATATTTTAAAATCATACAGTACTTCAAACATCGTGAAGAGAGAACAAAGCCATATCAAATAATGAATGAATGGTTGTATTACAGAAGTACTTGTCCTGATGGAACACTTCAAATACCATTTGGCTGCTACTTCTCTCTGGGTTTGCTTTGTATCCCATGGAGATGATCTGACCTTAAGCTTTTGTTAGCTTCAAAGAGAGCTCCGTTCTTGCCTCATCTCTGCAGTATTGAAGAAACAGACCTTGGTTAACAACAGGAAGCCAAATTGATTTTAATATTGTGAACTCTTTACTCTGATGCAGGAAATGTTATCTGGGTCATCTCAGTGGGCTAGGGATTATAGAGCTGGATTAGGCTTCAAAATACAAGTGAACTCCATAGGTCTGGTATAGCTGTAAGGTACAGGGGTAGAGAATATTAGGTGGCCATCTTGATAATCATCTGTGATTGTGTTAATGCACTCCAAAGTGGACTTGTTACTTCTACCTGAGTGTATATACAACCAGTCTGTTCACTGTTTTCAGCAGTTATAACTTAGGAAAGAGACAACATTTCAACGTATGAATGTGGGTATATCCAACGAGATCTCTCTTATAATTTTAGTTATAAATAGGCATAAAAATATGTTCTTTCAGAAAACACTTACTGGAACCTGAGATAATACAGTATGTCAAATTGCTAAAAAGAAACTCTATGGATCACAGGTCTGACCTGATATCTAACTTTACTAATAATTTTAATGGTATAGGTAATCACATGGCATGGGTGAACCAGGGGGAGAGGTCTTTGACCTTCAAGTGGCTCGCAGATCCTTTCTTTCCACATCAGAGCATGCACTGGGCCCATAAGAAATCTCTAGGTGACATGTGCAGTTTACATTCCTTGCTCAATAGGAGTATTAGGTAATGAAAATCTCCATTTTATATTCAGATACTTGCATAGCTTTTTCCAGGAGACCATGCCCATAAATGCATAGATTTCATGTTTATTTATCATAAGCAGTGCTAGATAGTGAGCATTTGATAGAGAAGGACTGTCTCTAAATGCCATTGCTTGCCAGGTGGGTCTCTCATTCACATGTTTAATAGGAGATTTGACTGGGCTACCTTGTTTATTTCCAGGGAGTGGTGCCTTGGTGAAAGAGAGAATGAATGGCAGACCTGCTACTTGACCATATTCCTCCTAAATACCTTCTTGGTGATATGGATACAGAGATTAGCAAAACAGTCCCTGTCTTCAAATTTTTTTTTGCCATATAAGAAGATGAACACAAACTCAACACCAGAGATAATGTACCTAAAACCCTAAATAACGTATGTGGCACAGAATAAGTATCTCAATAGACAGGAGTGTTTTTTATAATAGTATTAACAATGCTGTGTTAAAGTGCTATAACCTGGTTGACTCTTATTTGGATGGTGGAGTCTTAGTGGACAATGGAATTTGTACAAGTTCTGAGTATACTTATTCTGCTGACATTTATTGAGTAATCTCCCATGTGCCAGACACTATTTGAGGTGAAATGAAAGAGAATTCCTGGTTTCCATGAGTTTTTAGTCTTAGAGAAGACACAGTCAGGTAAATAAATAATTGAAAAATATTATAAGAGTGTTTATAAAAATCTGTTTGTTAGGTATGAGAGTGTAGCATACTTGGCCTCCAGAAATGTGGAAAGTTTCATAAATATACAAATTAAATATTGGAGGATGAGTGAACACTTATTGGGTAAATAAGAAGATAAAAGGCTTTTTAGGGGGAGAGAATGAGATGGGCAAAGTTAGCAGCATCATTGAACATATGGACATCGGGGTGCTGCAAATTCTTACCATTGGTTCCCTTTTAGATGTTGTTCTAGGAAAATGCTGGAAAATTAGGTTTGCATCAGATGATAAATTAGCCCAACAGAAATGAATGATAATAAAAATAGCTACCAATTCTGAGTAATTACTATGTTCCAGGTACAATATTGGGTACACATTTGTAATACTCACGACAGATTAGGAGCACATAGCATCTTGACTTTTTAAATGAGAATTTAGTTCAGCAGCTGGTTAGATACTGTGTTGGGATGTGCCCCCATCCCTTTCCATGACCCTGTGTGAGCTCCCCTAGGCTTGGAAACTTGCACATTGTTCTCACCTGATAGGTGAGCGGTGAAACAGCACTAGGAGTACAGTTAGTCATCATTCAGAGTGTATATCAGTGTGCCTCTGCAAACACCCACAGGAACAAATAAATCTATGAATAGTGAGATTGCTTTGGAAATACAATATCAAAACAAAGTCACTACTACCTTCTGTTTCCATTCCATCGAGATTACAGCTCCTGGCACCCCTTCAACAGGAAGTTGTTGGCCGCCTTTCCCTTGAAAGTTTTAATAGGAAATGAAAGGATCAGTATTGGGTTTCAGAAAGAAAAATTGGCTACCAGTTGATGGAAAATGGCAGCTTAGAGAATATGTGGTTAGAGAAAATTGTTTGAAACTTACTATAATATTTCAGAGATGAAGTAATAAGAAGAACCTAGAGTGGCAATCATAGATCAATTGATTGAAACTAAAACTAATAAGACTTGTTGAGACCATTGAGGGGACCCAAGATGTCAGTTTGAATCACTACAGAAAGCAGTGAGGCTATTTAGATAGAAACTGCCAGAAGAGGAAAATAAATGAACCTTTGGATTTGCTGAGTTTGTGGAGGCTGAATGCTAAAGATTTTGTTTGAGATGGGGGTCGCTTATAGGTAGGCAGGAATCGGATCTGATGCAAAGAGAGGTGATGGGACAGAAGACAGGGGTTTAGGTTCTGATGACTTTGTGAGAGTGAATGGGAAAGATATTCAATGGCAAGAACCTTACAAGGAGGTAGGGTACAATGTGGTTAAGCTACAATTTTTGCTATATTTCTTCATTTTTATTGGCATCCAATTATTTTATATGTACTCACTATTTATTTAAACAGCTTTATTCATGGGGTGCCTACTCTGTGTAAGGCAATACCTTTTGCAATGAGGAGATGATGATGAGCAAAGCCTAAATGTTTCTTGCTCTCCTGAGTTTGTAGTCTAGTAAGAGACATAAGCGTCATAAGACATCACACTAGTGAATGTATAATTCAAAACTGAGATAAGTGCTCTCATGTGAAACATCTTATTTCTAGGGGAAAAAAAGCAATGTAACGAAAAAAACCCTTGTGATATGAATGGTTTCCTAAGAAAGTGCAGCTGTGTTGAGACCTGAAGGATAGGAGTTGCCATCTGGGCAAAAGATGATGAAAATAAAGGGTACTCCAGACTGATGGAAAAGCATATGACAAGGGATTGGAGTGTTTAGGAAGTTAAAAGAACATGTAATTGAAGCTCAAGAAGGGAAGAGAGTTGAGAGATATGTGTAGAGTCCAGACCACTCAGAATTTGCAGAATAATAAGGATTTTGATCCATGTTCAGAGTAATGAGATGCCATGGAAGGTTTCCGTTTTTAAAAAAATATTAATCCAAATCTCCTTTACGTGAATAATACAGATAGGAAGTGCTGAGGAATCAAAGTAGAGGTAGAAGGGATTGAGACCCCAGAGTGTCTACATTAGGAGGGAGCTGAGCCTCATCAAGTTCTTTCCATAGGATTTTCTTCATGCACAAATATGCATGGCTGGCTTAGTCTGCAGACCACATTTTTGGTTCACCTAGTGTTTCAGATGGCAGATGACATAACTCTGAGTAAATTAGAAGTTCTGGCTGTACCAAAAAAAAAATAGATATGTATATCAGGAAAACGCAAAAAGAAACTGTTCTGTGATGCTTAAGAGAATTCATTGCCAACCTCCTACTGGCTATTCTAACCCGATAAACAAGCAAAAGTGACTTGTTAGAGCCAGCAGCTGTATTTTGAGTACCATTATCCCTCATTGAATAATTCAGCACTTAATGGTGGTGATTTTGGTTGCTCAGAGAAGGTATTCTTTTGCAATTGTGTAGCTCTTTGTTGAGATTCAGCATTGTCTAGTTAAAAGTATGAGAAGCAAAGCAGAATTCTTGCTGTGAAAATCACTACTTCTAAAGAGATGCAGCATTGCCATATAGTAGTTACATTATGCAATTATTACATGGAAATTACTTGCTTTTCTGTAGTCTTTTTCCAGAAAGAAGACACTCTTTTTTATTATTATTATACTTTAAGTTCTGGGTTACATGTGCAGAACGTGCAGTTTTGTTGTATAGGTATACACGTGCCCTGGTGGTTTGCTGCACCCATCAACCCATCACCTACATTAAGTATTTCTGTTGTTATCCCTCCCCAGCCCACAACCCTCAACAGGCCCTGGTGTGTGATGCTCCCCTCCCTGTGTCCATGTGTTCTCAATGTTCAACTCCAACTTATGAGTGAGAACATGTGGTGTTTGGTTTTTGGGTCTTGTGGTAGCTTGCTGTGAATGATGGTTTCCAGCTTTATCCATGGCCCTGCAAAGGACAAGAACTCAAACTTTTTTATGGTTGCATAGTATTCCATGGTGTATATGTGCCACATTTTCTTTATCCAGTCTTTCATTGATGGGCATTTGGGTTGGTTCCAAGTCTTTGCAATTGTGATTTGTGCCATAATAAACATACATGTGCCTGTACCTTTATCATAGAATGATTTATAATCCTTTGGGTATATGCCCTGTAATGGGATTGCTGGGTCAAATGGTATTTCTAGCTCTACATCCTTAAGGAATTGCCACACTGTCTTCAGCAATGGTTGAACTAATTTACACTCCCACCAACAATGTAAAAGCATTCCTATTTTTCCACAAACTCTTCAGCATCTGTTGTTTCTTGACTCTTTAAAGATGGCAATTCTAGCTGACATGAGATGATATCTCATTGTGGTTTTTATGGTTTTGATTTGCATTTCTCTAATGACCAGTGATGATGAGCATTTTTTCATATGTCTATTGGCTGCATAAATTTCTTGTTTTGAAAAGTGTCTGTTCATTTGCCCATTTTTTGATGGGGTTGTTTCTTTTTTTCTTGTAGATTTGTTTAAGTTTTTTGTAGATTCTGGATATTAGCTCTTTGTCAGATGGATAGACTGCAAACATTTTATCCCTATCTGTAGTTTGCTTGTTCACTCTGATGATAGTTTCTTTTGCTGTGCAGAAGCTCTTAAGTTTAATTAGACCCCATTTGTCAATTTTGGCTTTTGTTATGATTGTTTTTGGTGTTTTTAGACAATTCTTTGCCCATACCTATGTCCTGAATGGTATTGCCCAGGTTTTCTTCTAGTATTTTTATGGTCCTAGGTCTTATGTTTAAGTCTGATCTATCTTGAGTTGATTTTTGTATACAGTGTAAGGAAGGGATCCAGTTTCAGTTTTCTGCATATGGCTAGCCAGTTTTACCAACACCATTTATTAAATAGGGAACCTTTTTCCCATTGCTAGTGTGTGTCAGATTTGTCAAAAATCAGGTGGTTGTAGCTGTGTGGTGTTATTTCTGAGGCCTCCATTCTGTTCTGGTCTATATATCTGTTTTGGTACCAGTAACATGCTGTTTTGGTTACTGTAGCCTTGTAGTGAAGTTTGAAGTCAGGTAGCGTGATGCCTCCAGCTTCGTTCTTCTTACCCATGATTGTCTTGGATATGCAGACTCATTTTTGGTTCCATATGAAGTTTAAAGTAGTTTTTTCCAATTCTGTGAAGAAAGTCAGTGGTAGCTTGATGGTGATAACATTGAATCTATACATTATTTTGGGCAGTATGGCCATTTTCACAATATTGATTCTTCCTATCCATGAGCATGGAATGTTTTTCCATTTGTTTGTGTCTTCTCTTGTTTCCTTGAGCAGTGGTTTGTAGTTCTTGAAGAGGTCCATCCCTTGTAAGTTGTATTCCTAGGTATTTTATTCTCTTAGTAGCAATTGTGAACGGGAGTTCACTCACGATTTGGCTCTCTGTTTGTCTGTTATTAGTGTACAGGAATGCTTGTTATTTTTGCACGTTGATTTTTATCCTGAGACTTTGCTGAAGTTGCTTATCAGCTTAAGGAGATTTGGGGCTGAGACGATGGGGTTTTCTAAATATACAATCATGTCATCTGCAAACAGAGACAATTTGACTTCCTCTCTTCCTATTCGCATACCCTTTATTTCTTTCTCTTGCCTGATTGCCCTGGCTGGAACTTCCAATACTATGTTGAATAGGAGTGGTGAGAGAGGGCATCCTTGTCTTCTGCTGGTTTTCAAAGGGAATGCTTCGTGGTTTTGCCCATTCAGTATAATATTGGCTGTGGGTTTTCCATAAATAGCTCTTATTATTTTGAGATATGTTCCATTGATACCTAGTTTATTGAGAGTTTTTAGCATGAAGGGGTGTTGAATTTTATCAAAGGCCTTTTCTATATCTATTGAGATAATCATGTGGCTTTTGTCATTGGTTCTGTTTATGTGATGGATTACGTTTATTGATTTGTGTATGTTGAACCAGTCTTACATCCCAGGTATGAACCCAACTTGATCTTGGTGGATAAGCTTTTTGATGTGCTGCTGGATTCGATTTGCTAGTATTTTATTGAGGATTTTCACATCAATATTCATCAGGGATATTGGTCTGAAATTTTCTTTTTTTGTTGTGTCTCTGCCAGATTTTGGTATCAGGATGATGCTGGCCTCATAAAATGAGTTAGGGAGGATTCCCTCTTTTAATGTTGTTTGGAATAGTTTCAGAAGGAATGGTACCAGCTCTTTTTTGTACCACTTGTAGAATATGGCTGTGAATCCATTTGGTCCTGGGCTTTATTGGCTGATAGACTATTGATTACTGCCTCAATTTCAGAACTTGTTATTGGTTTATTCAGGGATTTGACTTCTTCCTGGCTTCAACTTGGGAGGGTGTATGTGTCCAGGAATTTATCAGTTTCTTCTAGATTTTCTAGTTTATTTGTGTATAGATGTTTATAGCATCCTCTGATAGTAGTTTTTGTTTCTGTGGGATTGGTGGTGATATCCCCTTTATCATTTTTTATTGCGTCTATTTGATTCTTCTCTCTTTTCTTCTTTATTAGTCTGGCTAATGGTCTATCTATTTTGTTGAGTTTTTCAATAAACCAGCTCCTGGTTTCATTGATATTTTTAAGGGATTTTCATGTCTCTTATCTCCTTCAGTTCTGCTCCAATCTTAGTTATTTCCTATCTTTTGCTAGCTTTTGAATTTGTTTGCTGTTTCTTCTCTAGTTCTTTTAATTTTGATGTTACGGTGTCAATTTTAGATCTTTCCTGCTTTCTATTGTGGGCATTTAGTGCTATAAATTTAACTCTAAACACTGCTTTAAATGGAAAGAAGATACTCCTGAAGTGACTTGGTGGGAGCTTTTATTTTATCAATTTCTTTCTGATAAATTATACTGGTAGTCATATCTGGCCACAGATAAACTTTATTTCCTTTTTGACTGTTAGCTATGTTGAATGTTATCCAAAGCATAACATTTAGGAAAACATCATATCTCTAGAGTTATAATTGATTTGTGCTAATGATATGTTAGTAGAAAATAATGACAGTTTGATTTCTTTCATTCAAAGGAAAATCTCTACAGTAAGGAAGAAAGTATCATGGCTAAAAGTAACTTTTAGTTAATCTCAGGTTTTATCAAAATATTTACAGAACACTTTGTCTTAGTCACCTGCTAGTCACTCAGTGTATTTCAATTACCACGGTATTATCTTTGGAATCACAAAAATATAATGTAAAAGAAAATTGTTCCAGAGTAGAGTGAATACTTAGAAATAGAAAATATATCCAATAAATGAATTAGTTAGGAATGTTGACATAATTAAGAACATTTGCATTACTAATAGTGACCTCTGCCCTAATTATAACTTTATAGCTAAAGAAGTTTAAGATCTTTCACAGTTTTTCCTTCAGTAATCCTTTTTCCAAACTGAATTTCGAATGTCTACTAACTTGTGATTTTTCTAGGAAAAGCCCATGGTCTTTACCTGTTTGTTCTATAGATAACACTCTATAACTTGCCTTTTTCACTTAATAAAAAATAATAGATATATGATATCATTTATACAACATATATAAGGCATACTATATGTTATATATAATATAAATGTACATATAAATAAATCAAAATGAATATAAATGTCTGGAAGTGTTCATATCTTAAATGTTTTCTGGCAGGGATGGGGAGAAGGGGGTTGTATAATCTTCAACTTTTTACTGAATACGTTCCTTTGCCATTATTTTCTGTTACAATAAGAATATATTTTATTGCAAAATAAGTAAAAACAAACTAATTAAAAATGGTATGTGATAATAGTAACTGTGTAGTTCTTAGAAATATTATCAATATTGGAATCAAAACACATAAGACTATTAAACATGTATATGTAAGTAAACTGCCCACTATATCCAGAAAATTGAATCTAACTGGTTATCATGCAAATGAAGAAGGTAATCAGTTCAAAAATGACATATTAACTGATATTGCCTTCCTGTTCTTATTTCTTATTCATGGAAAGTGAGGACAAGATATGAAAGGTTTAGGGATCTAGGTCATTGACCAAGGATTTGGCATTAATTCTTCTCATAAAAGCACAGGGAATGATCAATCAATGTTGACAGCTCTAATGCCATCACCGGAGCAGAAAATGAGCCAAAGGAAATTATGAGTTTCTTATAAATTTATCTTAAGTATCAGAAATCATACTTTGTATCTTACGGCTTGAATAGAATAGGTTTGCTTTTAACGATTTGTATAGTAAGAAGATTAAAATTTCTACCAACATATCCAAAGCACTGATACATCTATTCAACTATTTGCAACAAAAATACGTATACCTTTTTGAATTTGAATAAAAATATCCCCCTTAAACAACCTCTGGTATGTGATTATGCATAAATATTCTTTTCTTAATATGCCCCAAATCCCTCTGATTATAGTTGGTTTGCTTTGTTATATTCCCCTTGAAAGTTTTGAATTGACAAGAGGGATGTTTCTGTGAACTACAGATTTTAGGGGAAAAGAAGGCTAAAGTTTTTGTATCACTATTTGGCCTTTAGCATTTTTCAACGAGTTAATTGTCTTTAACCAAAAAATTTGCCTCAGAGAATGGAAAAGGAAATGTGGTAACAAGAATAGAAACAATGCAAGAAAATGAGTAGTTATGAAACAGTATAGAGATAAAAAATTGAAAGTGAGATACCCCAAATCATGAACTATTTATCTTAATCATGCAGCCTTTTCATCTCTAAAAGAATCTATTAGTGTCATATTCAAGTGCTTAATGTTCACTAGCAGTTGATAATTATGATGACCATCCCTGTCACTACAAGACCCTTAAGTGCCTTTTGATGAGCTAAGAAAAATAAAATCATATTCAAGTACCAATGGTTGGAATTCATGCTTTAAATACAACCTTAGAAATGGCCTTAGGTTAAGGCTAATGGTGTATCACTGACTCAAATTTCTAAGAGTATATTTTCTGAAAATGCTTTCATATAGAAAGTTTACCGCAGATAGTAGTTTCTTCATATTTGCATCCTGACCTAATTTTTGGTCATTAGGTTACTTTTTATAGGTATCAATAGTTTCCAAGTCCTAGAGAAAAATGAGGGTTTTAGTTTTCTCTTGTAAGCTAGCTACCAGATGCTATGTGACAAGGACAATCTTAGGATGAAATAGTCCAGGCAAGCAAATATGTATTAGCCATCAAATGTACACATGTGCTTATAAGTATGTGTACACATGCACAAGCATGCATGCACACATACACAAACACACACATCACAAAATTGTACGCTGTATTCTGTCAGTTTGATGGAGTCCCAGCTGTTAAACCTTTGAGGCATTGTGACAGGAATCTGCAAGAAAGCTTCACTAGAGGCAGATGAGATGATGTTCCAGCTGCAGGATTCAGCTACCTTTTCAATTGGAGTCATAGAAAAAAACACTTATTGCAAAAATGAATTAAATCCTAAGCCTGGAGTGCAATGAAATTGTGTTTAGGCCATAGGGCCACCTTGCTTTTTTAATATCCTGTTCACGCAAGGGTGCTTGTGTCTGAGCAAACATTTCTAGCAAAATCCACCAATATATACAACACTGCTTTTTTTTCTAATGGATCATTCTGCTAACATCCATTATAGTGATTAAGCCATACTTATACACTTAACATACTTCACAGAATAAAGATACCTGAAGTACATAGAGTAACCAGTGCTACTACATTTTACTAGAGATTTAGAAGAGTTTTGATTAAGACCTTTTGAATACTGACTGACTATATTTATGGGGTACATTAAAATTCAGTAGCCTCTATATTATCACACAGCCTATGCTAAAGTATTTCAAAGTAAATTTCAGAAAAGTTAATGATTCGTTTTTGTGACACTTAAAAGAACCACTAAAACCTACGAATATTGTTGGCCTTAAGTAGACACTTTAAAATGAATGAGATTGAGTGATATTCATTTAAAGTTCTATTAGCCTTTATGGAAGTATTGTGGCAAGCCCAGCAATGTTTAGCTCAGTGTTTTACATTCAAATGCATATTTACTTTAATGAGTATTTCAGAAGTTTAATTTCTTAGTTGTATTTGGATGAATGAGAAAATAAAAGGAATTCAGAATTTTCTCAACCATCTATACCTATGCAGAGTATATTCTTTTGTGGACACATGCATGAAATTCATTCATTCATTCAGAAAGATTTATTGTGAGTATTTCCTATACTTTCGGTAAGCACAAAAAGAATGAATAGGATCTGGCAACTGCCTCATAAAATGTACAATCGCCTACAAATATGTAGACAAGGCAAGTACAAAAAAATTGTGAGCCCTTGTTTATTTTACTTTTATAAGTAGTGTGCTCACTACTGGTATCCACCTGAACAATTTGATTAACACAAAAAAGTGGAAAAGTAGATTAAAACCATCCAAAACATTGGGAGATTTAGATAGACAGATAGATAGATAGATGGATAATCATACAAACATAGGGAGACAGATAATATATATAGATAATGTCTATATTATAGAACTATATAATATGTTATAATAATATACAATAAGATCTATATTATAGAATATATATAATAGAATAATAAACACCATTATTACATGAGCTAAGACAGGAAGGAAGAGCATTTGTTTGCCTCTCCAGGCCTTGATTTGGCTCAGTTAGAACTCCAGCTCCTTGCAATCTAGCACATAGCCATCTGCTTAGCCACGCTGGCTCCATCCTTATGCAATGCACGACAGAAGCTTGCCCTACTGGAACTGTTCCTCCAGAATACTGCTGTTTTGGGCATTCATTTTCCTTTCATTGTATATTTCTTTTCTGAATTTGTTTTGGATCATTTTTTGTTTAAAATCTCTTCCTCCTCAGGAGTCCACTGGGCCCCCTTCTTATGGCCCCGGACAGTGCATAGTGGAACTTGTACTGCTATTGCTAAGGTGCGCTGCCAACCAGCAGCAAGCAATTCCTCACCAGGGTCTTGGTGTGGACCGGCTCGCTGTGGGTGACATTGCAGACAAGATCAATGATCCTTGTTTTGTGAGTGCAACACTCCCAGCCACAGAAGTTCTCATATCCGGACTCAGAGCATAATATTTCTTATTACCTCCCCACACATAAACTGTGTGGATGTGGCGGGGGCCAATCTTAGTCTTGGCAGTAGGCATCCCAGCTCAGACTTCTGCTTCTTGTGGTGGTTCTTTCTCTTGCCCCTCTCTTCTGGTACTTGTGCCAGTTGTCCTGAGAGATGCCCATTGCTGGGTGCTGGTTGGGAAGAGAAACTTAGGTATATATTTTCTTTTTCTTTCTCTCTTCGTTCCTTCCTTGCTTTCTTTCTTTCTCTCTCTCCCTCCTTCACTCCCTCCCTCCCTCCCTCCCTCCTTTCTTTCCTTCCTTCCTTTTCCTTCCTTCCTTCCTTCCTTCCTTCCTTCCTTCCTTCCT
>NW_012114711.1:3555875-3561337 GCF_000951035.1 Colobus angolensis palliatus
CCTCCCTCCCTCCCTCCCTCTCTTTCTCTCTTTTCTTTTCTTTCTTTCTTTCTTTTGTCTTTCTTTTTTCTTTCTTTCCTTCCTTCCTTCATTCCTTCTTTCCTTCCTCCTTCCTTCCTTGCTTTCTTTCTCTCTATTCCTTCCCCCCTCCCTCCCTCTGTCTCTTTTCTTTCTCTTTCTTCTTTCCTTCCTTCCTTCCTTCCTTCCTTTTTCTGAAATGGTCTCACTCTGTTGCCCAGGCAGAATCATAGCTCACTCTAGCCTGAAACTCTTGGGCTCAAGCAGTCCGCCAACCTTGACCTCCTGAGTAGCTGGGAGTATAAGCACATGCCCTGTGCCTTGCTAATTAAAAAAAAAAAAGAAAATATTTGTAGAGATGGGGTCTCACTGTGTTGTCCAAACTGGTCTCGAACTCCTGGCCTTAAGTGATCCTCCAGCTTCAGCTTCTCAAAGTGCTAGGAATACAAGCATGAGGCACTGCACTTGGTCCTATTTTTTCTAATTAGTTTTCTACTTTTAAATGTAATTGTAAGTTGTAATCAAACATTATATATATTATCCTTTAAAAAATTCCAAATTTCTTGTTATAGTTAAATTTTTATCATTAGTTTCCAGACTCAATGAGAGTCATTGTTCTATTAATGAAAAATAAGGGAAAGACATTTCAGCTTACCTGGAAGTGCCTCATTTCCTTTTTGAAAATTCCTGCCATGGTACTGATCAATGTTGATATATAGGTGAAATAAATAAACAGGAGATAAATAGAGGGAACAGTATTTGATAACAGGAGAATAGTAGAGAAGGAGAAAATAAAGTTTTACAACTGAACATTCATGAGCTGGGCACGGTGGCTAGCACTTTAGGAGGTCAAGGCGGGAGGATCATTTAAGGCCAGGAGTTTGAGAACAGCCTGGACAACATAGTGAGACCCTTATCTCTCTCTATATATATATTTTTTAAATTAGCTGCATGTGGTGGCGGGTGCCTATAGTCCCAGCTACTAGAGAGGCTGAGGCAGGACACTCATTTGAGCCAGGAGTTTAAGACTAGTGATTGCACCGCTGCTGTTATCAGTCTTCTGTGATTTTAGGTGTCCAAGGTGGGAGTGAGTGACGAAAATCTGAAAAAGAGTTAAGAGGATGTTCTCTTTAATTTACAAATATATTTTTGAAGCTGATTTTTTGTTATAGCTTAGAAATCTGTCATATATTATTATTGCTTCCTCTCACATATTACAGTTTTTCTTTCTAGGAAGAGTTCATCTTTTAGTGCTGTTTTAGGTTCACAGCAAAATTGGGCAGAATGTACAGAAATTTCTCTTATACTACCGGTTCTACATATGCACAGTCTCCCCATTATCAACACCACCAGCAGTGTTGCATTTGTTACAACAGATGAACCTCATTGACATATCAATAACACCCCAAATCTATACTTTACATACGGGTTTCTTTTGGTGTATACATTCTACTGGTTTTGACAAAGGTGTAGTGACACGTATCCACAATTGTATTACCATACAAAGTAGTTTCGCTGCCATAAATATCCTGTCCTCCTATTCATTTCCCCTTCTCCCTTAACCCCTGACAACCACTTGTCTTTTTACTTTCTCAACAATTTTGCCTTTTCCAGAGTGTCATGTAGTTAGAATCAAACCGTATCTAGCGTTTTCGGATTGGCCTGTTCACTTAATGTATCTTTAGGTTTCCTTCACCTGTTTTCATGGCTGATAGCTCATTTCTTTTTAGCACTGATATTCCATTGTCTGGACACGGTACAGTTTATCCACTTACCTACTAAAGAATATGTTGGTTACTTTCAAGTTTTGGCAAATATAAATAAAGCTGTTAAACATCCATATATGAGTTTTTTATGGACATAAGTTTTACTCCTTTGGGTAAAAACCAAGGAGTTCCATGGCTGGATCATGTGTGAGCGTTTGTTTAGTTTTGGGGGAAAACCATCAAACTGTACTCCAAAATGACTGCTTCAATAGTAATGCATACAGTATATCCATAATTTATTGACACACAACTTTTTTTTTTTTTTTTTAAGCCAGTATGCTATAGCATCAGTATCCATCACAGTGAGGGTTTGCACTTTTCAGGTAGGATTGTTCTTCCTTGGGCAGGACTGTGCTGAGCACTGCAGGTCATTTAGGATCCATGGCTCCTGCCCACTAGATGCAAATAGCCCTCCCCAGTCATGTGACAACCCAAGCTGCTCCCACATAATCCAAATATCACCTGGAGGAGAGATAGCACCTTGGTTGTAATACAAAAGGCTGGGGGAACACAAACAGGTCTTACTCTCTTATGAGTTGGCCATGTGGGATGCTCCAGGAGTGAAGCTAGTGGAAAGTCTTTAGTGACTGAAAGTCCTTAAGAAATGTGAGAAGTGGTTACCTGGATTTATACATATGTAAAAGTTTGCTGAGCTGTACACTTAAGTTTTGTGCACTTTAATACATCTGAGATTTTTACTTAATTTGAAAAATAGTCCCTACATGATTTTCACAGGTATATAAGCTGTTTTCTGAGAAGTAACTCGGAAAATAACTTAATGTTGGAATTATTCTCCATCCTTGTAGCCAAATGACCATGAATTTCTGTAATTTTCTTTCTTAGTCTCCACTATGAAACAATTTGAATTAGATGTCATTACAGTATACTATTTTTTTAAGAATCTTAGATGTATAGGTTGGAAAACAAAAACATATATATATGTGTGTGTTTTTATATAACCTATATGTATATGTAGGCTATATTCAATTGTATTCCGGTTAGAGTTCAACCACAGTAATTTGCTATTTAAATAAATGATATTATTAATGCTATTAGTTTATCCCACATCGTTACTAACTAAAGCTGACATTTTCCAAATAAAATCAATTTGCTTATAATAACGTCAACATTTCTTTGATCTACTGTATAAAAAATATGCCAACTCTGCAGGGATGATGAGTTAACACTCTAAGCAATTCTTTTGTCTTGTCACTGCAGTATTATGAGACATGAAAAAGTGTTTGAATGGATATAGCTATAATGTACAGTGTTTCCTTTGTTTTCAGAGTAAAAAGCCATTAACAGTTATTTCAGGATTACTGTGTTTATGACACTTATAAATTGATTTATGGTATTAGCCAGGCAGGTGATTGAACAAAAGCCTTTTAATTTTTGTGGGTGTGTTTATCCTTCTCAGCTTCAAGATGTTGAGTGATTCAGATCACACTTCAGGCTTATGGAAATTTGCTGGAGTCCTCCCCATAAGACCTGATTCCGAACCAGGGGAATAGTTTAACCTAGCCTGATAATCACATAAAAAGGAGTTTCATAAAGTGACACTTGAGGTCAGAGGGAAGTGAAGGTGACATCCACTCCATCATGAAAACGTCAAAAGGCTTTATATAAGACATCTTGCTTGATGCAGCTCAGTGATTCTTAAGCCATTTTATCACAGAGAGAAAAGAAAATTTAAACATTTCCGAGTTATAGCACTGTCTTAGACTATTATATAAATCCATTGAGTTATTTTTAAAACTATAATTTGGATGCCAGTGTCATAAAATATCTCTTCCTGCTGGCTATAATAAAAGTTGTTGATCTATTTCAAACATCCTGAGTAGAAAAATGTTGTTTAATGATTTTGCATGCATGAAGTTAATTTCAATCTCTGGAATTCATAGTAGCAGAAACAACTTAATGCTGTTTCTCAGTGAAGAGGAATGTCAGCACAGCATGCATTTTTTTTCCTTTATTTTGGCTGTATACATTCCATGTTGTCAATGAAAATGGCAGATGGACTGTCACTGACATTTTTGCTTTGTGTAGTTGCTGCCATAGAAATGAAAAAATTTTTAAAATAGTGATCATAAGAGTCGCCTTTTGTTCATTGAATTTGCCATGTTATATTTTCTTCTTGGAAATTTGACCTAAAACTGTGAATAATTATTGAGAAAAAAATGTCAAGGATTTTTAAAAATCACTAAAATAAAATGTGCTATGTCAAACCAGCTGCCTTTATAAGCTGCTTTTTGTCCATTTATCACACTTGTCAGATTCTATTTCCCTCTAGGATAAAGTAGAAACCTCTTTTTTAAATTCCAGCTTATAAATTTGAATAATATTATTTGCAAAAGGAAAATCAAAGCATTTACTATTCATTAAAGCCATTAGAGAACCATAGTGCCAAAGGTTTTGTGTAAACATGACACCATGACTGTTAGGTGAAAAAAACAAGTGATTATTAGGAAATGATTATTATTCAGAATACATTAACAATAGCCTTGGATCTTTAAAGTAATTTTAATATAATTTGTTTTAGTGTTCAATTTATAACGGTGGAATGATCTGTAATTGTCCAAACTGAAAATTTAGTCTTAACCATCTTTATGCATTGTTGCCTTTCTATGCCTTGTTAATGGAATTTAAACAGTCTCCAGTGGAAACACAATGCAAAGTTGTGAATTAAGGATCAAAGCATTAAAGAAAAATGAAGGGGCATTGTGTATACTAACAGCTACCAAGACTTATGTGATTATGTACTGTAAAATGGGCTTACATTTTCTTTAGGTGGGCTATAACTTTCAAAACTCTTAAACCAAGAAAGAAAAAGCATTGAGTTACATTAGTTGCTTAAACTAAATATACAGAACATACATACTGATGTTTAAAGAAACCCCACATTTTCTCATGTTGTTCCAACAGAAGAGGTGCAGACAGTATGGTAGCTTTAAGAAAGTCTTTTTTTCTGTTTGTTTTTTGTTTTTATTTTAGATGTATGGCATTCTCAAGACTTTGTCTACCTTTTGCCTAAAGAATCTCCTTACTGCTGTTGAAATATTTTAAGCTGATTTCTGATTTCCGATTTCCAAAGACTGAATAAACATTAAAAATGTTTATATTAAAAAAATGTTAAAATGTACGCCCAAATAGAGAGATTAGCATAATCTCCCCCTATTCTTTCTCTTTCTCGCCATATATATATTATTATATATTATAATATTATATATATTATATATTATAATATTATATATATTATATATTATAATATTATATATATTATATATATATCTGCTTCAACAATATTCATTATTGCATTGATTTGTTTATTCTAGCTCTTCTACCTAAATTAGTTATTTCTACCTTTTAAACCATCCCAAAACACTGATTCAATAAAGGAAATATTTATTATTGTTCCTAAGTCTACTGTTTCTTTGGGAAAGTCTGCTGAACTTAGCCAGTCTTGACTGATACTGACCAGCTGGTTCTAGCATCTGTGTTCAGCTGACAGTTTGTGTAGGGCAGTCTCATCTAGGATGGCTGCCATTTTACATTTAGTGGCAGTCTGTCTGTTAGCCAGGATGAGTGTCTTTTTATTTTTTTTTGAGACGGAGTCTCGCTCTGAGGCCCAGGCTGGAGTGCAGTGATGCAGTGGGGCGATCTCGGCTCACTGCAAGCTCC
>NW_012114711.1:3561832-3619123 GCF_000951035.1 Colobus angolensis palliatus
AAAAAAAAGAATTAAAAAAATAAATAAATACAATAAAATAAAATAGCTGAACAGAGTTTTCAGAGAGACAGAAAGAGGAAAAAGGTGCAAGGCTTTGTGAGGCCTAGACCAGAACTCAATCTAGGGTCAAAAGCCTGCCAGATTCAAGAAGTGAGGAAATAGCTTCTTGGGAGGAGCTATAAAGTCTTATTACAGAGTGTGTGACCACAAAGAGGGGAAGAGAATCAAAGAAGTTTTTGCAATCAATCTACTGCGCTCTCGCACTTTTGGGGAGAGTATTTTATATCAATCAATATAATTTCACCGCTATATACTTTAGAGAATACACCTTTATTTTGTAAGTTGTTATGATTTTGTAACTCTAGTAGAATCCACAGAAGTTAACCATGCTCCTTGGATCAGAATATTAGCAGGCGGGACTATATCCTCATTGCCACTATCAACAAAATGATCATCACTATCACTAGTATTAGCAAATTTTATTTATTTTTCTCTGCTAATGATACAGTACCTCACTTAAATCTCATAAGTGTGCTATACAGCAGCAACTATCACCCCAGTTTGTACAAATGAGTGAGAAGGTTGGGTGACTGTGAACCCAGGTTATACTGATTTTCCCATGGTCTTATCACTAGTCATCACTTTGTCATGTGACCAGTCAGGAGGCCACAGTAGCTTTGCACTTACTTGGGAGGCCAAGTAGAATGGACGAGGACTTAACCATCTCCCTTTTCCATTTCTCAAGGAAGAATATTAATTTAAATTAAGGGAGCAAGTTTTTTCTAGATTTGCCACCATGGAGCACTTTTAAAAACATCAGAGGGATCTATGTAGTCACTTTATAATACTCATGATGTATATGTTAGAGGTTTTGTTTTGAAGAGGCAAAGAACTTTATTTCATTTTTGTTGTGTTGAAACTTGCCCTAGGAGGTATGCACGCTTGTCCATGTTAAACTAATGTCTTGAAATCAGTGTATTCTTAATTCTTATCCCACTAGTCATACTGGAGAACCCGAGGGAGTCAGGAAGGTTCGATTGCATTGAAGTGACTGCACTGTCTGGGGTAAATACCTGGGGTTCATTGTCTCATGCCAAGAAAATGTAGAACACGGACACACATGAGGAGTTTAGGGGCAGATGTTTAATAGGCGAAAGAAAGAGAAAGGAAAACAGCTCTCTCTCTAGTGAGAGAGAGGGACTTCCCAGAGGAAAAGGCTGGCCTGCTGCGGATGCACCATATTTTATAGGCAGGCTTGAGGAGGTGGTGTCTGATTTATGTAGGGCCCATAGATGGGTTCGATCAGGTGTGACGTTTACATAGTGTGAAGAAAAGGCTGGCCACCTTACCCTAAGTACCCTAATCATATTAGGTGACTGGGCTTTCCAGTTGACTGGTGCCATCTTGTCTGCTCCTTACTGTACATGTGACTGGCAAAGGGAAGAGAAGATAGAACTGCCATTTTTGAACATGATTGGCAAAACTGCCAGGGTCTACGTCTGCAGTTCTCTTTTGCAGGCTGCTCTTTGTTAAAAAATGATTTGGGGGTTGCTTTTCATTGAAAAGGAAAACCTTGCCTAGGGGACTCTGGTACCCTCACTATCTGCCTAAGTAATTTCTTCTTAACTCCTATATCAGTATGATGTGACACTGAGAGAGCTATTAGGCTGGTGCAAAAGTTATTGTGGCTTTTGATGGCAAAAACCACAATAACTTTTGCACAAGCTAAATTTTTCCTTTAAAGTGGTTGGCAGGGATGATTTATTTTTCCTAAGGAAGAGCTAAGATTGTAGGAATATTTAACCCAATTTACCTAGATTCATAAAAATTAATAGATTCCTTTGTGGATCTGAGTTGATATCATTAATATAAGCTATCAGACATCAGCTTCATGTGACTTAACTTCAAAAATATTTTAGTAAGAGTATAACTGGAATGTTTGTAACACAAAGAAAGGATAAATGCTTCAGGTGATGGATACTCCAGTTACCCTGATGTAATTATTCCACATTATATGCCTGTATCAAAAGATCTCATGTACCCTATAAATACTATGTACTCATAGAAAGTAAAAACTTTAAAAAAATTAGTTCTTGCCTTAGTGCCAGCTCCATTCTGAGTTTCAACAATTGCTATTATATTTGAGGCCGGGCATGAGGCATTAAATGCCATTGTTTCAAGAAAGATAAATGGGAATATAATTTTATTGCTATCTTACTGTTGCAAAATGGCATTCCTAAGCAACGTACCCTTTATGAATTCTGACAATGAAATTAAGACTGACTTTCTGTTTTCAATCTGAAAGCTATTTTGGAGCTTTCATCATCAGCTAATGGAGTCTTACTTGAAGGGGGTCACATTTAAATTTCTAATAATTTTTATGTTATAGCCTGTGAACATACAAATTTCAGGTAAATTGAAGCTAATTCCTGCAGGAGGTAAGGTCATATTTAGAATTAGTCATTATTCATATTCTGAAAAGTGATGATGTCATTATGGGAGAGAATTTCTTGGGTTAAGACCATGCACTTAAAACTATTAAAATTCAAAAAACTGGATCACCATTACTGAATAATTAGTATCTGTAAGCTACTTTACTACAACAATTAGAGACCATTGAACTTACTGCCCTAAATCAGGAGATTAATGGAAATTGAGAGTGTTCTCACTTACTTGGCTATCTGGTTATTCTTGTTCCCTATTTCAGAGGTGAGATGATGTAAAATATTAATCTGGAAATATGATCTCCTAGTAGCATAATACTTTGGAAAGTCTTGTTCCTTACAAATAAAGGGCTACTCACAAAACACATATATAAGATGCTCTTAATTAAAGCCATCAGCACTGAATATCAATGGAACCAAATATTAAATAATAACTAGATTGCAAGTAAAGATTGATATATAATAAACAATGACTTTAGATGACTATTACCAAACTATTTCCAAAAAAAGAAACAGGAAAAGGAAAATTCGAAGGGCAGGGTGTTGATATTTTCCTTAACATTTTCATATTAGTAATAGCTACATGGTTTAATGTCTCCCAACTTTGCACAAATATGTAGGACTCACTTTTTGTAGTTAAGGCAATATTTTGCTTTTTATAATGAAAGCATTTTCCACGTTTTATTTCGTTGATTAGGATAACTCATTTCATCAGAAAAGTAGCATCAATTAACATAGTGACACATTTGAAAATATGTGTTAAATTTACCAGTAGAACTTAAATTACAAGCATAAGTTATTTGTCATTAGAAAATATTCTGAAGCATACAAGAGTCATTTTTCCCAATACCCATTTTACAAACAGGTCAATTGAGGTCAGGCAGAGTAGAGTAATGCCGTTACTCTAATTCAGGACAAAGATTCACAACTTTTTTGGAGGGTGAGGGTAGTATTTTCTTTTATGATTAATATAATTTTGTTCTCAAAGTACAACATAAACAGTATTGCTGTTCCATAAGATTCCTAAAACTATAAAAGAACAGCGATTAGTTACTACTTTAAATTTTACCAATCTGTACATATATTCAAAAGATACAGGTCCATAATCTCTTAAGATGCAATTTAAGGTGAAATAATAAAGCCGAAATACTTAGAATTTAATATAAGTTTAATGGCTTTAGTATCTCTGTATTCGTTAATTTTTTCACCAGTTCTTTTTTTGTTTTGTTTTGTTGAGACGGAGTCTCCCTCTGTCGCCCAGGCCGGAGTGCAGTGGCCAGATCTCAGCTCACTGCAAGCTCCGACTCCCGGGTTTACGCCATTCTCCTGCCTCAGCCTCCCAAGTAGCTGGGACTACAGGTGCCCGCCACCTCGCCCGGCTAGTTTTTTGTATTTTTAGTAGAGACGGGGTTTCACCGTGTTAGCCAGGATGGTCTCGATCTCCTGACCTGGTGATCTGCCCGTCTCGGCCTCCCAAAGTGCTGGGATTACAGGCTTGAGCCACCGCGCCCGGCCTTTTTCACCAGTTCTAAGTGAACATATAGAGTAATTGATTTTTAGAAAACAAAAGAAAATTACATACCTTAAAGACTAATTATCACATTTTGGAGCAAATTGTTATATTATTACCTTCAATAATACATGGTAGACAATGTACAAACAATGTTTAGACATCTGTTATCACAATGTTTCAGAAAAAAATGAAATCATAAGAGAAAGTAAAAAAAAATTGAAACCTGCTGGGCGCGGTGGCTCAAGCTTGTAATCCCAGCACTTTGAGAGGCCGGGATGGGTGGATCACTAGGTCAGGAGGTCGAGACCATCCTGGCTAACACGGTGAAACCCCGTCTCTACTAAAAAAAAAAAAAGAAAAAAAAAAAGAAAAAATTGAAACCTTAATTCTTATTCTCTTTCTGTAAACTTTGGAATGAATAAATATTCTGTTTAAATGAGAAGCAACTTATGCCTTCGTCTTCTGCTGGAACCAAACTCACATTTGTAAATTTCAGTTAAAAAGGCTGGTTATTCATTTCTTCTTTATTTTTTCTTTCCTCAATCTTGCTGAAACTATCTATCTTCTATTAGTGTGAAAACTTTGAAGATGAAAAGCTATTTCACCAGAAAAATCAATGATGTGTATATGTGATCCTTAGTCATGACTCAAATGGGAATGGATATCTAATATAAAGAACTGAGTAAAAAAGAACCACCTTTTAAATAAAATTGACTAAATGAAGTTATTCTCTTGGCTATTAACACTCATCAGTCATATACACCATGGAATACTACGCAGCCACATAAAGAACAAAACTGTGTCCTTGCAGCAACATGGATGCACCTGGAGGTCATTATTCTAAGCAAATTAACAGAGGACTAGAAAACCAAATACTACATGTTCTCATTTAGAAGTGGAAGCTAAACACTGAATACACATGGACATAAAGATGGAAATAATAGACACTGCAGACTACTAGATGGGGGAGGGTGAGAAGGAGTGAGGATTGAAACACTACCTATCGGGTGCTATGCTCATTACCTGAGTGATGGAATCATGTATACACCAAGACTCAGTGGCACTCAATTTACCTATGTAACAAATCTGCAGAGGTACCTCCTGAATCTAAAATGAAAGTTGAGAATGGAAAAGAAAAACCACTCATGTGTGTAATATGATACCTTCCAAGTAAAACTTCCTCTGACTTAGAGATGTGATTTATTGGAATAGTTTGTGGTTTACAATAGAGTGTATATTCACAGTCCTTTATTTTACATAGAAAGGGGAAAAGCTAATTTCATTCATGTGGAGTTAAGAGAGAACAATTTCATAAAGAGGAAATATACTGCCAAACCAAAAAAAAAAGCAAATGTATTTAATTTGTTATGTTGAAATTTTAGAGTTTATGAACTAACATGTTATTCTGTTTGTTTTTTTAGTTTCCAGGTTAACTAAAGTCTCAGCTTGAAACCAAAAGTAAGAGGAGACATTAAGATTTTCATTCTTTCTGGGTTATCTCCTTCCTGAAGAGCAATGGAGCCACTTTTAAATGGAAGAGGATTAATCATATCTCTAATTTTCTTCCTGTTAAAATTCTCAACAACAACTGAAATACCACCCTCAGGTAAAGTTATAGCATTCAGTGCCTATTAATGGAATTTCATATTTGCATTTTGATTTTTAAGTAGAATACTTATGGATTGAGGATGTGACTTTTCTCCATATTTCTATATATTCTTTAGCAATCTGTCAGGAGAATTCATATTTACCTTTTTTGTTTTGTGGGTGGCCGATACACGACTGCTGTAATTATTTTGCAACCCAGGCTTTTAGTTCCTTATGCAAACTTAGAACATAACGAGAATAATAACCTATAGATAAGTTAGCATTTTTCCATGTGTCTAGGATTATCTGCAATATTACCAACAATTTCACTTTTATATACTTAGGTTACTTAATCAAGATCCAGAAATTACTGACATTCAACCAATTATGTCAAAAAGGAATTGGATAAACTTTGTATTCTTTTTCAAAATGATTATATTTAAGAATGAAAACAATGAATTAGCAAAATAATAAGCCGTTTTACAAGTAAAAGTATAAGATTATATCAGCTCTCAAAATCTATAGCATTATATAGTGTGCATTCATATTAAGAGGTTGGACAGTAGTTTGATGGAAATATATAAATATATATTCTAACACATGTTGGTAAAATGGATGCAGATTTTTAACCATTATAAATCAGTTTGAACAAGTCATGGTAATTAATAGTTAAAAAGAAATACATCAGCATCAGCAGGACATGGTGATACATGCCTGTAGTCCCAGCTATTTAGGAGTCTGAGGCAAGAGGATTGCCTGAGCCCAGGAGTTCAAGACTATAGAGTGCAATGATCACACCAGTGAATAGATATTGGACGCCAGCCTGGACAATACAGTGAGACTTTGTCACACACACAAAAAAAAAGCTAAAAAAAATCTGCAAACAGAACCTATGTAATAGTATATCAAGTCTATCGCAAGTTTTTCTTATACTACAGGCGTATGGGATCTAAAAGACGCATGAGAGGTTATTAATACATTTTTATCCATATAGTTCAGGAATAATCTCTATTGTCTCTTTTGTATATATTTTGGAGAGTTATTATATTAGAGGTATGTGTTGTTTATTAGAATCTTAGTATTATAGGTGATATTTGTGAATCTTCCAAATTCTAGAGAAATAGCCTTGAGCTCATAAAATTTAATAAATGTTAGAAAAGTGTTGAGATTTAACTAAAATGTTGCTTTTGAAGTACTCAGGCTGAATGTGAATAGAAAAGGAAACAACTCTCTGACTATACATAATATAATGTATTTAAAAACTATTCTAAAGGCCACCTTAAATTACTTGATACAGCTATTTTATAGTATATACTTCGGAAAGCACTGCAATTGTAGTTCCATCCCCCCAGGTAGAAACCCCTTCTCTATTATTTTTAACAGATAAGTAAGCTCTGTTTTGACATTTCCATTTCTTAAGAAATTCCACTTATCTGACCTACAAATATATAGACTTAAAGTTTGCTTTACATTTGGCTGAAATCTTTCAGCCTCCTGAATATATTAGATTTCATCACTGACCAGCCTTTTTGTAGAAATCCTGGTCAGGAGACTAAAGTACCTTCATCTTTAGCGAATTCTTTTGGTTTGAGTAAGCAGTAGCAGGTTAAGAGCAAGCTTCTTGGTAATCCTGTGGAAAAAGGTTAGTAATTTCACATTGTCTTCCTGATAGCAACAAAGATGCCACTGAGATTCCTGATTCAGATTCTTGACCATAATCTCTGGCATACAAATTTATTCTTCATCATTTCTTACTTTGTCAGTGGTGAAGGATATGAAATTTTGTATTAATTCCTGGCCCACATTTTTATTCTGGTTGTCTCAGTTACTTATGCATTTTCATGCTATAATGTCCTTAGACAACAACTGTTATAAAATATTAATGTCATGTTTTCAGAACATCTGAATATTATTCATTTATTTCAGGGCTCTAGAGCACTCAAAAGTAAATGCAACTAAGGCAGGTATCCAATTTGAATGTCAAGGAGTCTAGCGTCTCTATAATTGGCTTAATTATAGAGGAAAGGATTTATAATGTAGAATACATATTCTTATAAACACCCAAAGGTTATTAGCTCCAATCCCCAAATAATTAGTTGTTGCTGAGCTTTTACAACTTTAGCAAATTTAGGAAAGAATAATGTTCTAATAAACATGTTGTTCACAAGTTATTAGCTGATATCTAAGGGACTGTGGCCATTGTGTATCATCCCTCACCATTTATAAGTGCAATAAAATTTAAATAGTATGAATTTGCAATAAGCTCAAGTCTTGCTCTACACAGAAATAGTAGTAATCAGAAACAAAGTAAATGTGAATGAAAATACAGATATTTTGCATGTTGGTTTATGAATATCCAGTAGATAAACACTGAACTTGAACTAATATCCATAAGCTGGTAAAACTCACTTATCAGATTTATTAGGCAAGAGTAAAAATTAAAACAAGTAGAATTAATAAAAAAAAATTTAGAATTTGAAAAGGCATTTAGTTTTTATTCTACTCTGGCTGTCACTGCTCAAAATGTGGTTTGCAGAATTACTGGGGCCCCAGAGATACATCCAGATGGTCTCTGAGATCAATCTGTTTTTGTAATAAATCTAAGATGCCATTTTTTCATTTTCAATGTATTGTCCTTCGCTCTGATGATACAAAAGCAGTGGTGGCTGGGCATGGTGGCTCATGCCTGTAATTACAGGGCTTTGGGAGGCTTGAGGTCAGAGTTCAAGACTGACCTGGCAAATGTAATGAGACCTCATCTCTAAATATATATATTTATAATATTTATATATTTATATATTATATTTATATATAATATATATATTTATTATATATTTATACATATTATAAATTTGTGTATATATTATATATGTGTGTGTGTGTATGTATATATAAATAACTGGGTGTGGTGGCTCACACGTGTAGTCTTAGCTACTTGGGAGGCTGAGGCAGGAGGATCACTTGAGCCCAGAAGGTTGAAGCTGCAGTGAGCCATGATCATACCACTACATTCCAGCCAGGCATTGGCATCAAACTTTACTAGTAGTCAGATGATACTTAATGTCCATATACTTACAGTAAAAAAACTCTCAAAACAAAGCAAAACAAAAACAGTTTTGCCTAAGATTATAATTGTTGAAGCACTTACAAATTATTAATGTTATTAATTAACTACCTTGGAATACATACTTTCTAACATTCTAGTGAACTGGGAAGTAGGTATAAAATAATTATGTTATGTATCAAAGTGTCCATTTCTTGATTGCATGATTGCTTGAGTCTCTAGCTGGACATCATCTTCACTTTAAAGTTATGACTGACAAATTATGGTTTCTCAGATAGATATAGGTCAGATATTTTCCTGAAAGTGAACCAAGTGAGCCCATTCACTTCAAGGTAAATGACTGACCATATATAAGTCACTGATAAAATGACTTATCAGTGAGTGTTCAAGAAAACATTAGAACTGTGGAGGACACGTATTGTTTACTGTAAGCTTGAGAGCTTCCCGACATTTGATACTGTTGATTAGATCAGTGGCAATTCTAATAAGCATCAATTTTTGATATTCTGTAATTAAATGCATCAATATTTGGAAGACACAAAACTCAGTGAAAGGGTATTTTTTCCAAATGAAAGCTGCATGATGTTACAAAATCATTTGTAGATTTAAAAAAGTAAAATGCTTTAATGTTACAGAATATGAAAAGTTGATTGATAGGGTTTAGATTCCACATTGCAATGAATGTGTAAAAAACTACCACTTGTTGAGTTTTGGTGTTCTGTCTAAAAAGAATATCTACAATCATCAGAAAAGACTATAAAATTTCCCGTCATTTTTTAACTACATTATCTGTGTAAGGCTGAATTTTCTTTATATCTTTGAGCAAATCAACCCTATTGCAACAGATGGAATGCAGAGGCAGATATAAGAATCCATCTGCTTTCTCAAGAAATTACAGAGATCGCCTGTAGTTCTAGCTACTCGAAAGGCTGAGGTGGGAGGATTACTTGAGCTTGGGATTTCTAGGCTGCAGTGAGTAATGATCCTTCCCCTGCACTCCAGCCTGGGTGAGGGAGCGAGACCCTGACTGAAAGAATTAAGAAAAAAGAAATTACAGAGATTTGCAATCATGTAAAATAATGCCATTCTTCTCACAACATTTAAAGGTTTTCGTAAAATACGTGATTTATTTTAACATAGAATTATTTTAAATAAATTCGTAAGTAAACATTTTGAAAGACTTTTTCGGTTTTTATTTCTATCATAGTAAATATTGTTAACTATACCCCACATGAACAAATGCTCTTTGAGATGTCTTGTAATTTGTAAGACTGCAAAAGGGTCCTGAGACCAATACATTTGAGAGCAATTTATCTAGGCTACATCCTTAATATTACAAATGAGAAAACAGAGAGTGGTTCAGGGCCTGGTCCAATGTCACAGGTGGTAGGGGCTCATTTGCAACTCTACTGTGGAATAGTACTTATTTATGTTAGGCTCTGTGCCTGTCTCCAAATTGCTTTTCTCATACTTTATTTGCCAAAGTCAGGTCACTGCTGCTGAACAGTTTGCATTTCCTTATGAATCAACCCTGTCCTTTTATCAGAGATTCTAAGAACTATACTAAAAATGGATGTCTCCTTTCGAAAAATATTGAGTGCTCATCAGCAGTAGATCTTTACACACATCATGCTCTATGTTTTATTTCAAAGCTTAATTCAAGTTGTATTTCCAGCATTAGTAAATGTATTTTATAGTTGCAATTCTCAGAAATGTAATCTCGTTGCTCTACTAGGTGAGAGGCAAAATCACTTCCTACTTTTTTTTTTTTTTTTTACTTTTATGAATGATTTTCACTGTCACCCAGGCTCAAGTGCAGTGTCTTGATCACACCTCACAACAGCTTCACTTCCTGGGCTTGACATTAATCCAGCTAATTTTTACATATTTTTGTAGGGAAGAGAGTCTCCCTATGTTACCCGGGTTGTTCTTGAACTCCTGGGCTTCAGCGACCCTTCCACCTCAACCCCCCAAAGTGTTGGGATTACAGGTGTGAGGCACCAAGTGTGGTCCGCTCCCTACTTTTTAAAATTGTGTTTGTCTTGTAGATTACTTACCAAACACTAACAGAGTTTGTCACAAGATGAGAGGATATTTGAATATAAAGAATCTATTAATGCTATTATGCATTAGTTATTATTTTATAATAATGGTTATTAGTAAGTTAAATTTTCTAAGGAAATGGAGCAAAACTCTAGCTCCCAATAGATAAGTGAGAAAAAGTTATAAAATGAAAACTTATTATAAATGACGAATAACAAGCACTGAAGAAGCCCATGAAGGAACATTTATTAACCCCCCCAAAAAAAGAAAATTAAAGAGAATAAGGAGTTTATATTTTCCTTTGTAATAAATGCTAAACTATTATTTTGAAATGCTGGCATTCACTGGTGGGAAAAATATAGAGAACCACTCTACTTTTGTTATTTGTCTATATATTCTGTGGTGAAATGATATTTACAATTTACCCAGAGTAATTACCATTTGTGTCCATGCCTGGAAATTTATCATAAATCAGTAATTCAATAAAGGAAAAATCTATTTACTCAAAATGCCTATTGAAATACTTTACCAGGAAAGAAAAAAAATGGATAATAATCTAATAACCAGTATTAGAATTATTAAAAAATATAGCATATCAATGGGAAGAAATGATGTAAAAACAGTACATTAGTTCTAATGTGTTTATAGAAGCATGGAAGACTACAAACAGAACTTTCAAAGTGACTGAACCAAGTAAAAATGCATATGCATGCTAACATAGATTGAATGCCAATAATTTTAATAATATATATTTTAAAGTTGTGATGGCATAGCAAGTTTTCTTCTGCTTTAAAAATTGTTACATTATTCTGGGTTTAAATAAAATAAACATATACTAAAACATGAAATGATGGCAATGAAGTGTATTCCTTAGAAGTAAGTACACGTTGCAAAGAGAGAGTGAGATTTATTCGGATTTTCACTTTTGTACCATCCTTTCACTTATCAGTATACAAAAGAGGTTTAAATTGTTTTCGTTATAAATTAACCTTGCCTAGTGTTTGAATAGTGCATTTTTAAAGTACATATTTTAATATTTAGTTCAACAGGTTCCAACAATCACAAAACAGTCGAAAGTCCAAGTTGCCTTTCCTTTTGATGAGTATTTTCAAATTGAATGTGAGGCTAAAGGAAATCCAGAACCAACGTGAGTATTCTTTCAAACTAAGTGATTCTTTAAATGTGCACTGTTCTTTATGCTGTTCTATACTCTTACCATCATAAGCTTGTTGGACTATGAATCTACATATGATTAAAGCTAAGCGTTTAACAATAAAACAATATCCATGCAAACAGATATCAAATTTGGTTATTTTACATATGTTCTTCTGCCAGTTGAATTTATTTTGACCATAAACTAAGGGCTGTTATTAAAATACTTAGAGTAGTCTTTGGTACAGCAAAAATACTCAACAGTCCCTTAGTCTACAAATAAATAAGGTAGCTAAAAACTAGAAGATCCTTCATTCTACTTAGCAAAATGTAGCATTTATTAAGTCAAAGTTTGTAAACATCATTCTACACATATTCATAATTGTATGTCTTTAAATTTAAACATCTTATTCTGTGGATAGGTTGTTACTTGATTTTTTTTTAAGCTGTCATTGAAATATTGTCATCTCAAGTGGCAGAGTACTATTTGCATTATATACTACTATCTAGTATTATTTTCTTTTATAATTAAATAATTGTTATTCTAGGTGACCATAATCACTGATGAGTTTTTTCGAAATACCTCCTATTTTTGGAGAGGGAGAAAAAAATGTACATGTATTGGAAGTGAGAAGGGAGAATTTCCAATATTAAAATTCTACATGATTTTAAAATGGAAAGCAAAGCTTCATACTTCTATTAATCTGCATGATTATCTTATATTCATTAAGAATATACATGTTTGATGAAAACTGATGATTTTCAATTGTATCATGACTATTATTATTGCCTGATAATTTGATATTTAATAATCATTAGTGACCCATTAACATGCTAAATTATAATTATTTCTATGTTTAACCAAATGGAATATATTCAATCAATATATGTAAGTATAGATAGAATTACAATGGAATGAAGGATAATTTATTCAATCAGCATGAATATATTGATCAATATCATCGTATATTAATATTAATTAGCTGAATTATTATGTCAAAAAGTAATACCATACACTTGCCAACAATGAAATATGAAACACACAGAGAGACGTAAGATAAGTCAAGAGGGTAGCTGGGTAGGCCTACTCCTAATGAGAATACATGTCCGTGAAGGTTTGTTATTCCTGTTGGAAGAATAATCACATAGATTAGTGGAAGAATATGGTGCCCTGAAATATACCCAAATTTACATGGGTAATTCCAATATACAATGCTGAGCACAATCTAATTGGGAAGTCATTATTTGTCTATCAGACTGATAAAGATTTAAAAAGACTTTTAATGTCGTTGTTCACAGAACTGACACTCTAGCATGCTGAGGTGGGAATTTAGCTGCGTACATTTTTTTCTAGAATATAATTTTGCAACATTTATCAAATACTATAAAAAAGTTTTTAATTATTGCTTTCTTAATCTCATTTCTAAGGAATTGACATTTTGAAATATTTGGACAAGTACCAAAGAATAAATATATAGAGTTTTTTCTTACAATATTGTTCATAAAAGGAAAGACATTGAAATGGTTAAAAGTAATTAAAATAGTAACCATATGACAGAAGATAATGTAGCTATAAAAATTGTCTTTAGTATCATTATAATAATGTAAAAATCCAGTTGAAATTGTATATTCAGTGTGGTTAGAATATGTGACAAAATTCTAAAAATACTAATAGGAAATATTATCAAATGTAATAATAACGGGCTTGTGTGTTTTGGGATTTTGAGTGAGTTCCTTACACACACACATACATGAGCAGAAATTATATATGTGTCTTGTAGTCTCCAGAATATTAATAATAATCTTATGTCATCTTTCTAATGAAAAAATAAAGAAATAATTTTAATTTTAAAAAGCAAAAGCTAATTTCAATTTTAATCTTCTCATTTGTCAAGCTTTTTTATGGACAGTAATATTTCTCAGATTCTTCTGAGACCCTTATTTATATCCTGTTATATTCTATTAAGTACATACTTTTTATCATAAAATGTCTTGGTTTTGTCATTTTTATGCAGTTGTTAATAAGTAGTCTAAAAATGTGTTATTTTTTTCAGGATTATTAAGTTTAGTTTTATTTTTTAGATTTACGTGGACTAAGGATGGCAACCCTTTTTATTTCACTGACCATCGGATAATTACATCTAATAATTCAGGAACATTCAGGATCCCAAATGAGGGGCACATATCTCACTTTCAAGGGAAATACCGCTGCTTTGCTTCAAATAAACTGGGAATCGCTATGTCAGAAGAAATAGAATTTGTAGTTCCAAGTAAGTGCTATAATGGGAATTTCGTTTTACAAATATTCTAGTGAAGTGTTAAATAGGAGTTATATTGGGTTCCAATGAAATAAAGCAATTATTAATTAAATCAACTTATATATGTCTTGTGTTTTATTTATAAGGAAAAATTTCCTCCAGGTTTTGACACTTAAAATTGAATGACCTTAGAAAACAACATAATTTGACTCAGTTTCAGTAATCTTACATCTAACATGGAAAAATACAATGCCTGCTTTGCCTTATATGATGAGAATTAAACATATTATTAGCTAAACTTGGCTAAATTCCATGCAGTAATAGATAATCCCAAAACCTCTATGTAAACACGAAGTTATTCCTTGATAAAGCAATTTGCTGTGGGCCTGGCAACTCTTCAGGACAACTGTTTTTCCTACAGCCTTCTCGCTGATCTCAGCTAATGGAGACATCATCATTCTGTGGTTGCCTCTTGTGAAATATGCCATTTTGATCAAAGAGTCTGGGTCAGGAACATGAAAAATTGTATACAGGCTCTTCAATGCTTCTGACAAGAAGTTACACAGGCAAACTCCTACTCATGTTTTGTTAGGTGGGGCAAAGCAAGTTGCATAATCCCACCTAACATCAATAATATGATGCTCATTAGGAAAGGAGAACCAACTATTGTTAATGTTAACCATAAATAAAAATTATGTAAAACTGCAAGACACTTTGCTATTAGAGGTGTATTTATCAGTAATTGTCCCCTGAAGTAGTGTACTTTATTGATAGCTTCTTTGCCCTATGTTCATGGGATATCCATGACTACCTTTTATATTTGATCATGTTTTCCCACTATTCTTAAGATATCCACCATTACACAATTTTAGCCAAAGCTTTTATAGGATAAATTGTTAAGTTTAAAACTGTCAGCCAGCTTCTATTAGGAAGTTCTTCTTTTAGAGTCCTAGACATGAAAGTATTTCAGAGAAAGTTCTAGGACTTGCAAAATATGAACATTTGATTCTGGGGGTTCAGAATGCCCACAAACTTCAGAAAAACAAATGATGAAGAATCTTTAACCCAAAAATTCAGGGAGGGCATTGTATTTAAATTGTCCTAAAGTCCTTATATAATTCTAGAGGAAGGAATATAGGTCAAATTTAGACTCAGAAATAAGGCGTGCATCTTAAAACTTATAAAGTATTTACCCTAAAATTACAGGAAAAAGGTATTATCACATTATGTGGTTGACAGGGGCGGGGGAAGAAAAAATAAAGGAAAGAAAAAATGTGAGACAAGTGGAAAGAAAAAGAGATAGAAATAAATTCAAATATATCACAAATCAAAGATAAAAGTAAATAGAATAAATGCTTTGAGTTAAAAAAAAGCTATAAACTTTTTACAACATATCTATCTAAACCATAAGGATACATAATTGTTGAAATGAAAAGATGGAAAAGATATTCCAGATAAATGCTTTCCAAATGAAGGTAGGTATGACCATATTATTATCAGTCATAACACACTTTATTTGTAAAAGCCTTCATGGAAATTAATTTACTAGACATATATAATATTAAAATGCATGAAGCAAAAATAGAACTACAAAGAAAAATAGACAAATTCACCATAATAATGAGATATTAACATATCTTTTTCATTATTTGCTAACTTAAGCAGAGCAAAACATCAGTAAGCACACAGAAGATTTAAAAGTACAATCACAAGCTCCATCTAATGGAAACATATAGGATATTGTAATGAGATTTTTCATACACATAAGGTAAAAGGTTATATTTGATGATATATTTGGTCTATGAGGAAAACATCAAAATGCAATTAAGTTAGAAATCAATAATAAACAGAAAACTTAAAAAACTTATATCTTTGAAAACTAATAAATATATTCCTAAGTGAGTCTTAGGTCAAGTACCAAATGGTAAGGAAAATAGAATATATTTTGAAGTGATGACAGTGAAAATGCTACATAAGAAAACATGTTTGATGCAGTAAAAGCATTATTTAGAGGGATCTTTATCATTTTAAACACTTATATTGGAAAAATATTAAGTATGAAAATTAATGATCTTAGCATATTAGGTAACATAATTTTAGGATAAAAATGAATTAACTAATTTAAGGCAACAGAATAAACTATAGTGAAGGGAGAAAATAGAATAAAAGCAGAAAATAAATTCAATAAAGTGGTATGTAATTTTTGTAGTGAAAGTATCCATATTTATTAAAAAACATTAAAAAGATCTAGATAAATAGAAAATAAGTAAGCTATTTCTATTTATTGGAAGAACCAATACAGTTAAAATGCTCATTCTTGATGTGTTGATATATAGAAAAATTGAAATCAGAACACCTATAGTTTGGTTTTTATTTCTCTGTTTGCGGAATGTGACCAGCTGATTCAAAAATATATTTGAGGAGCAAAGGGCAAAATTTGGTAGAAATTCTTAAAAAATAACAAGTCATAAGGACTTCCTCTTTTCAGAAATCAAGATTCAGCGTAACACTTTAGGAATTAAGCAATGATGGCTTTGTGCAGGGTTAGACAAATCAGAATAGCATAGTAAACCCAGAAAGAAACCCTCACATATGTAGAAACAGTTGAGGGAGTTAGCATGTTAGCATGGATTTCTCTGTCTGTCTCTCTCCCTCTCTCTCTCCTGCTCTCTTTACTTTGAACTAAACATTGTGGAACAATTGATAATTCACACAGAGAAACATTTATATGGACTTCTACCTTGTATCATATAAAAAATCATTCAGAGTGGATAAAAGCCTGAACAATGAAAAGAAAAAACGTTTTAAAAAGTTAGACAATTCAAACAATATATTTATCACCAGGGTCGTAAATACAGAGAAAGATTTTTTTTTTCTTTCTTTCTTTTCTTTCTGGCTTGTTTGTTTTTGACAGGAACTCACTCTCTCCAGGTCAGGCTGGAGTGCAGTGGTGTAGTCATGGCTTCATGGCTTGAACTCCTAGGTTCAAGTGATCCTCCCATCTCAGTCTTCTGAGTAACTAGGACTACAGGCGAGTGCTACCATGCCTGGCCAATTTTTATTTTTATTTTTTTTTGTAGAGATGGGATCTCACTATGTTGCCCAGGGTGGTCTTGACCTCCTAGCCTCAAGCAATCTTCCTGTCTCAGTGTCCCAAACTGCTGAGATTTACAGGCATGAGCCACCATGCCCAGAGTGGGATGATTTCTTTAGTCATGTTAAAGCCTCACGAAGGAAATCATTAAGAATTTGTTCTCCTACATTTTATTTTAGATCCTTCTTTTATCGAAAGACTCTAGGAAGAAAGTAAAAACAAAAATAAGCCACAACTCAAAAAATTATTGACAATGCATATAACTAAACATAGTATGTATTCATAAAAAATTTTAGAAATCTTTAGAAAAAATAAAAATGACAAAGTGGCAACATATATAAACTTGAACCTCAGACTGGAAGGCCAATAAAGATGTGAAAATGTGTTGAACATCATTAGTTACCAGAAATAGACCTATTGTAACCCTAGAGATAAAAGCACTTGATTCTACCCAATTGGGAAATATCAGAAAATCCGAGAATAAAAATTTTAGGTTGCAATATACAGCTAACAGAATACTTATCCACTACCGATGACAGTCCAGTTTACTGCTTGATCTTTGGAAAACATTTTGTAATCCCTTCCTTAGTTGAAGATGCTCTTACTTATGACCCAATAACTCCATTCCCTCGCTCATGTGCATGTGCCTCTTGTCCATATATACCAGGAAGATTTGTGGTCACATTGTTTAGATTTAAAAATATGCTGGAAAAAAATACAACAGGCCACTCAAAGTAGAATAGATCAATGCATTATGCTCTATTCATATCAAAAATACTACACAATAGTGAAAAAAACATCAAGAATATGTCGAGCAATAAAAGTAAATCTTGGAGAAAGTTTGAAATATGTAAACGAGGCAGGCAGATCACGAGGTCAGGAGATTGAGACCATCCTGGCTAACACAGTGAAACCCCGTTTCTACTAAAAAATACAAAAACTTAGCCGGGCGTGGTGGCGGGCACCTGTAGTCCCAGCTAATCGGGAGGCTGAGGCAGGAGAATGGCGCGAAACCGGGAGGCGGAGCTTGCAGTGAGCGGAGATCGTGCCACTGCACTCCAGCCTGGGCGACTGAGCGAGATTCCGCCTCAAAAAAAAAAAAAAGAAAGAAAGAAATACGTGAAATTGACTACAATTTTGATTGATATAATTTTATGGTAAAATTATAATGAAAAATAAGAGAATGATAAAAACAATATTCCTGACAGTAGTTACCTGCAATGGAAGTGAAAATTGGAAAATGGAAGTGGGGGTTCAGATCAGCACCAGACAAAAAGGTGATGATGATATTCCTATTTTGTAAAATGGGTAGTCAGTGAATGGATTTCTATTGTATTTCTTTCTTTGTGTTTTTTACATTTACTCTATAAACAATCATTTTACATTCTCAAAATGAGTAAGTGTGAAGCATCCTGATTTGTCTGAAGTGAACATTTCTGAGTTACTGAGATATTTTAGCATCAGAGCAGTGACATATCAACCTGGAAATTGTCCTCAGGAGTTTGGATTTGAATTGACATTCAATAGGAAATGTCCATGAATCCTGGATTAGAAAGTATTGTCATGAAAATTGTGGTTGATAATAGTGAAACTATATATTACATTTATATAGTTAACTGAAATAAGACCAGAGAAAGAGACAGATTAAATATCTGTTGTAGGAGGCAAGTCATGAGGGTGATTCCTAACCTAAATTCTAGTGGTTGCTATGGAGACACAAAGGAAAAGGAAGCAGCTAGATCTATTGCAAAGAAAGGAATGGCAGAATTTGGTTTAAGATTTTGCAATTAAAGGATTTCAATTTTTTTCTGTCATTATCTAGGCAGACCAAGTGAAGACATGAACAATATAAGGATAATTCTGACCAGAATATGAGAGTATTGTTTAAGAGGTGGGAGTTGGATCTGAGCTACGTTGTTGGATAATTGCTCTTTTTTTTTTTTCTTTGCTGCTGCTGCAGAAAAGAGCAAAATAAATTAGGTTTCTTATGCATCATTTCCAGCCTCTCCTGAAATTACTTCATCATCTGACAGCTTTCTGCAGCCGTCTATATATTGAATAGTAACCCAACCCAATCCTTAGGAGTTTATAAATCAGAGACAATTTAAAGCTTCCTACAATCTTTAATCAATTATTCTCTTAAACTGTAGAGAATTGGTTCTTCTCCTATATTGATAGAAACTTTGTGATTCAAATGTTAGAGTTTCTACTTCCCAATCTCCTGTTAACAAACAGAAACCTTTGTATACAATGTTCAGTTTTCTATTTTCAACAACATTGCAGTTAAGTTTGCTAGGGAAAGAGTGAAAGAAAAAACAACCACCACCACCAAAGAAACAGAATGTACCATTTTTATATACATAAAAAATTATTTAACTAAATGTGTTATCCAAGACATGGCATAGGGATTTTGTTAGTGAATTATTCAACAATCATCCTGAAACTCCCATAATACACCAGCCACTTTCTAGTAATTTGGGATCTAACAGTGAATAAAAACAAAGACTGTCCTCCAGAAATATACATCCTGTGCATGCACATGGTGATTGGATCTGGAAAAGAAGGGAGCTACTCTCTTGCCTTCATTATCCAACTATCAATAAGGTTAAAATGGTAATATAAATAATCCTAATTTGACTGTTGGATACTACTCACCCTTCAGTGCACAGATCAGGTTTCTCCACTTAGCATTACTGGCCTAGTCAGCCTAGATTATTTTTTTCTTTTTTATGAGTTTTTAAACAACTTTTTTTTTTTTGTTTGTTTGTTTGTTTTTGTTTTGAGACAGGATCTTGCTCTGTTGCCCAGGCTAGAGTGCTCTGTTGCCCAGGCTAGAGTACAAACACGGCTCACTGCAGCCTCATCCTCTTGGACTCGAGCGATCCTCCCACCTAAGCCTCCCCAGTAGCTGGGACTACAGGCATGTACCACCGTGCCCAGCTATAAACAATTTTTTTGAAGTATAATTTACATGTCATAAATTTTACTTGTTTTAAGTGTATAATTAATACTTTTTATACATTATTTGTTTATTTATCTTAGAGATGGGATCTTGCTATGTTGCCCACACTGGTCTCAAACTCCTGGGCTTAGGTGATCCTCCTGCTTCAGCCTCGTGAATAGCTGGGATTATTGGCACATGTCACTATGCCCGGCCAATGACGTTTTAGCAACTTTTTTTAGTGAAATATCATTATAGTCTAGTATTAAAACATTTCCATCACCACAAAAAGATTTCTTGTGCCCATTTACAGTCACTCTCTGTTCCCATCTCCAGGCCTGAGGCAACCACCAATCAACTTTCTGCCTCTTTAAATGTCCAGAAATGGACATTTCATATAAGTGGAATCATGTATATGGTCTTTTTCATATGTCTTCTTTCACTTAGCATGTTTTGGAAGTTCATCCATGTTGTAGTATATATCAGTAGTTTCTTCCTCTATATTGCTGAACAGTATTTCACTACGTGCATATCATTTACTGTTAATCCATCCACCAGTTGATGAACATTTGAATTATTTCCATTTTTGGCTATTATAAATAGTGATGCTGTAAATTCTCTGGGGTTATTAAAACATTTAGTTGTGTACTGTTTGGGACAGTCTATCAATTGTCATATATATTAATTAGGATCCTTAAGAATGAGAAAATATACCAGACTATCATATCCTTCCTGTTCTGCATTGCCTTGTAGATGTCACAAGAATGCATACTATACTTTCTTTGATTGATTTATTGGTTGATAGGCTGAAGAATAAAAGAATGAATAAAAGTAACAATGCAATTTGCACATCCTATTAAAATAGTCTAAGAAATGGCCAAAAAGGATGAAATCTTCTGTATAATAATTTAATGAAAACTAATTAGAAATATTCATGTGCTGGTTTCTACATTTGTGTTAACCTAACTTCCTCAGATTCCTCAGGACAATTTCCTCAAGATAAAGCCTGGCTTTTTACTGCCCTGATTCTGGAGTGGGAGTGTGGGAAACCTGGGTGTTGTAGCTTATGCTAAATTCTCCTACTATTAAGTGCAAACCAACAAAAACAGATCAATTTGTTCAATTAAGGATGCAACATTGAATTCTAAAGCTTTAATTAAGTTTGAGGATTTTACTCTGATTCACCAAAGTGTGTGAATGCCTGGAATGAAATAGGCTGAATTGGGTGTCCTTCCTTAGCATGAATTCATTATAAGCTCATGGACTGAAAGCCAGTGTTATTTCTCTGTAGTCCTAAGTGGATTAATGGGGTACTCTGCAGGAAATGGGAATCAATTAAATCTCTTTACTGACAGAAACTGGAGTTAGGGGTGATAAAGTATGTGCACTCAGTAGCATGCATTCGTGACAATGATGGCAGACTGTGAGCAATGTGCCAAGCATCTTTAAGTGAAATGTACAGTACTCGAAAGCTCACCAGGCCAGTCCTATAAACAGAGTGCCAAGTCAAAATAGATAAAGCTTTTTTGTATGGAAAGATTCGTCCAATGATGGAAAAAGGGGAAATAATTCAATAAGCAAATCACAGGTTCTACATGAAAAGCACAGTATTTTCTTCCCTCTGTCCTTCCATCTCCTCTGAAAATGTTAATTCAAATAATTACACAAAATCACAGAAGCTGTTAAGGTGCAGGCTATAGAGAAAATCAGGAGCAGCAGCAGAACAAAATTCTCTGTCCTTTTGCCCACCTTGTCTCTATGCATTTGGCTGTACCATGCAAAGTGAAAATATTTGAGGAGTAGCCAACATGCATTGAATAATTATTAAGTGCTTGGTCCTATTTTAATCGATTCACGTGAAATATTTAAATTTCAACATAAATCAAATGAGTTAGGTGTTATTACATTTCCCATTTATGAATGAGGACACTGAAACATGTTAAGTAGCAGATTCAAAGATCACGTAGGAAGAGCTGAAGCCAGGACTCAGGCCCAAGCAGCTAACTTCAGTGTTTATGGATAACGTGATGCCACATGGTGTTGTCTATACTTTGATGACTCAGGTAACACATCCTATAGATGAGCAAAAAGGCATTGTACTTCTTTGTTGAAAATACCTTGATACTAGATTACAGTATCATCTAGAAATAGGAAAATATAAGGAAACCTTCTATTTTATTCCTTGAGTGCCAGAGAAAGATAATCTGCAGTGTTGCATAACATGGTAGCGGTTAAGATGCCAGCGATTTGTTTTTTGTTTTTTGTTTTTTTGTTTTTTATTTTTTTCATCAAAGTGATTAGTTAGCATGAGTTGTATTTAAAGTTCCCTGATGCCATTTCACTACTACTCTTCACTATCAGGCATGTTGGCATGATGGATTACACAGCTTAGGTTTTATTATATCCCTACCCTTAAGAAGCTTCTACCCTGGTGAGGTGTTTGAGGAGCCTAAAGAGATGAATTCAAAGGATTCTAAGACTGCAAAGGAAAACAAAATGAGATACAGAAAGGTGAAGATATTGGTCTGAATCTTTGTAACCAGTTAGTTTTCTAGTGCCTGGGCTAGAACCTGGTTTATGCTATAGGATATCCTATAGATATAAATTCTGTTTTCAGAAGACTTCTTTATTTCAGGAATGTTATTTTCCTGTATATTACATTGAAATAATTGTGATGATGAGTTTTCAAAACTCATTGACAGCACCTGAAGACTTAGACCTCCTGCAAATTTTGTATTTGCAGGTTGGTTTTGCCTTGATAGTTCTGGTAATAAGACTCACGTGCAGCTAACTTGTTTGTAGGAAAGTTTTTCCGTGACAGATTTTAACTGGGAAAGTTTTCAAAAACCTAGTTGTTGCTAGAAATCCGTCCATGACACTGAATAATAAATGTGAAAGCTTCATTGAGAAGAGTGAAGAGATACATGCTGTGATAGGCTTGCTTTGCTTTGCTGATGCAAATAGATTAATAGTGGCATTAGATAGAAAGGAAATTGATCTCATCTAGACTTGGTTATAATGGGATTTCCAAACATTCTGGAAGTTCTGCTTAGGTAGACTGTTATTTGCAAGTTGATTCTGATCCCTTTGCAGAGAGGCCATTCAGGATCAAGTCCAGTCTTGTTGAACCAAAGTTAAATGATTGTTGGTTTTGGTGTTAATGAAGTACCCACGTGAAATATATTGGCAAGACAAAGGAGTATAGTTACCTCATATACAGAAAAAATTACTGTTTTTAATTTACTTTTAAAACGTGTTACAGTTGTCCAAACTCAACAATGCTAATGTTTATCACCAGATAAACACAGTAAACCCCACTGGTTGGAGTTAGTTTTAAATGGAGCCATTTCTTTATTTGAATTGAAGTAGACTTCATGTCTGCTGTTGTGTTATAGTAATTAAATTTCACATTTGTCTGTGAATGTTAAAATGTTCACTTTTTATCATGCCCTCAAACTCACTAAATAATTTCAAAGTCAAAGGATAAGACATAAAAAATCCTGAAAAAGTAATGCCATTTGTATCTCTTCTAAAACCTTAAATTTATTGATGTATAAGTATGCATCCTTGTTTTCCAATATTAATATTGTGTTTAATTGAAAGCTGTTCTGAAGATTTATGGCATGTGATAACAGTTTTGGTAGAGTTCTAAATTTTCTTTTCTTTTTTATTGCTGGTGCCTTAGAAGCCAGTTGAATTATAAATTCACATTTTCAGAATTAGAATTGTATAATCTAGATTTATTTAATGCAAGGATGATAATGCTTCACTGGCAGTACTATCTGTTCGAATTGTGAGATTTTTTTGAATGCTCTCAGGGAGCAGCTCTCCAATTAGGGATTTATACAACTTAGTAATTAATTACTTTACAATAGATATTATCCAGTGAACTGTGTATTCATATTAGGCACTGTATAGTTTGCTTGTTATCGAAGTGGATTACATACCCTTTCCATTTTCTAATCCGTATTTTATTTCCTCTGCCACCTCTTGTATCTGAGTATAAATAGATTCACCAACTACCCAGCAGCACCAATAACTTCAATGCCAGTGTTTACTGGGCTTCAGTTATAGCGAATAAAACTAAACAAGTGGTTTGAATTTGGAGATTTGGGTACATAAACGTTTTGTATATTACTATGCCTTATGTATATAAGGTGTACTTTCTGCAAAATGTTTTCCATAACATTTGCTGTCAATCAAAGCTGAGGCTTTACCAAATAGATGGTATGATACTTTATCTACAAGCTCTTAATGTAGTGAATATACTAAACATACATTCCTGCCATTTGAGGGAAATTTCATGCTACCTATAGCAAAAATGTGATTCAAAGATGGATGCTATTTCAAAAATGTTTCCAGAGACTTTCTAAAAGGTATCTCAAGGAATGAGTTGAGCAACAGGAAATCCACTAAAAGACTGTCACATGGCTGAATGTATAAATAGAACCAAAGTCTGCCTTCCGAAATTGCAAAGGCAGTGTAATAACCACACCACCCCCTGCAATGTTAAGCCTTGAAAGGTCCTTGAATTTAGACAAAAAGCAATTCACTGTAACCAGCTGGTGCATCAATAAGAGAAATGTCAGCAAATTCCCTCAACCTCTAAAGGCGTGGATGGGGGTTGAGGGGCTGTAGGACAAATATATAGGAAGTGCACAAAGCTTCTCAAGAAGAGATTTTATGGGAAATGAGTAAACCTTTAGATTTCCAAGAACAATGAAAATTAGCTGTGAATCATAATTTAAGAATGAAATATACAAATAGAACACCTTCTAATGAATTCCATCAAGTCGGGACTGTTATAAACGCCTTCCTAAGATCCTTCTCCTCCACAAGAGAAGCATAATGCAAATTCCCCCGACAAAAGTTGAAAGACATCAATGTAACGCTCAGGAAGAATACGTTTTGAATATCCTTATAAAATCAATACTTCCCTAAAAATATGAAACTTTGGTGTTAGATTTCAAATTCTGCACAATTCTGACTTATATTCTTACTATAACCACATTGCTTTTTTAAGAAATTGACTCCAGTGTGGGGAGGAAACAATAGGTTGAAATATTTACAAGTCTTATTTCCTACATCAATTCCATTTCATTTAAATTTTTATTTACTGGGAGTAATTTCAATGTGGATGGCTCTTTTTGCAACTTAAAGTGGTCGAATTTGGCTTTTCATTGTATTCTTACCATTTTCTCCACATGGGCTTAGAAGTTTTTATTTCGTGTGGTTAATGCACTGAATGGAATATTTGCCAATGACATTCAAGGCCTTCCCAATAAAGCGAGAGTTAGAGATATGTAACTGCTCAAAGTGAAATCAGTGTTTGGGGAAAAAGATTTAACATCTATCAAAACTAAAGCAGGAAAATCCTGTGACTCTGGGTTTATATCTCTGCCCAGAGAAATATGCACAAGTATTTTATTGCCTTATTGTTGTCACATAACAAAAATATTATTGTCTGGGGTTTCAAAATGCAGAAGTATTTTTAAAGTTATGTAAAGATGCACACCAGTTTCTTAATAATATTTATCTCTGCAAGGGAGATGTAAGAACGAGGATCTGTAGCATATAATTTATTAAAATTGCCCAATTTTGAAAAAAAAAAGAATGCATTAAGATATTTGTTGTTATAGTCAAAGGTAATTTTAAAATAACACATTGAAATGATTTTTTATACCAGGTGTTCCAAAATTCCCTAAAGAAAAAATTGACCCTCTTGAAGTGGAGGAGGGAGATCCAATTGTCCTCCCATGCAATCCTCCCAAAGGCCTCCCACCTTTACATATTTATTGGATGAATATTGGTAAGTAATGCTCTGTTCCATCAAAAAATGGGGACATTTTAATTCTATCCATCATATCAATAACATAATGAATCCAAAGACTAAATAAAAATAAAGATCTCTTATTTTGTTTCATATTTGAAAAGGAGATGCTACTAATATGATAAGGTTTGTCTATGAAGACAATACTTTCTATATTTCAAACAGTGCACTTACCTTTGGAATATAGATCATGTGAAAGCTGAGGATGGCATGGGTTTGTGTCGCTAGCTTCATCTTTCTATTTTAGTAATGCTCTACCTGCTAATTGCAGTCACCTACTGATAAATTAGTATTAACTTTTTTGCTTAATTTTCTAAAAGGTTTGCTGACTCCGATCTGAAATTCTAGCTTTGTAAAGTCTACTTCTAGTATATGCCTTAGCAATGCTCTCTACATGTTTTCTCACTATGAACCATAGAGAAAAATGCTATTTGTACAGCACTCAGAAGAAAGCAAATGAAGCTACTCTTAGGTACAGCCAATTGTTCCAGAAATCAGTTCCCCTAGAAACTTCCAGGCTGCAACCAGAACAGGGAGATTAATATCACAGATAAAACTTTTGGAGCGCTTTTTGTTTTTTATTTTTAAGTCATGTTTTAAATAAACGTGATTCTGAGAAAATAATTAGGGCATTGTCCACATTGACCAGTTTTCAGTTAAGCCAATTCAGACTCATAGAGCAGAGGTAGACACCGAGATGGTAAACAGTTTACCACGGTTTGTCTACCAGCGGCCTTCTTTGGTTAATGGTAAAAAGCATGCTCCCAAGGGTTTTCCTGCTGTTTTTGTTTTGTTTTGTTTTCCTTTTTGCTCATTGTTCCTGTAGTAAGACCAGACTTGACAGGAATTAAAGAGCAAATAGGAAAAATCAAATGAAATAATAATGTAAAAGAAAATGAAAAAGGAAGATGAAGCACAATAAGGGACAATTGCCCTTTTCAATGACAAGATATCTCTTTTCAGAATTAGAACACATCGAACAAGATGAAAGAGTATACATGAGCCAAAAGGGAGATCTATACTTCGCAAATGTGGAAGAAAAAGACAGTCGCAATGATTACTGTTGCTTTGCTGCATTCCCAAGATTAAGGACTATTGTACAGAAAATGCCAATGAAACTAACAGTTAACAGTTGTAAGTCCAAATAATTTATTGTTTCATCATGTATGCGGAATGCAAATGGTCTGTAATTTCCTTCTGGCTGAAGCCATTTAAAGCTGGGTTGATATTTTCCGCCATTGTTCAGTTCAACTCTAGAGACTTCATCCAGATGAAATAGACATCTGCAGCTGCAGATCCACAGTAGCTGTGTCTCTCACAGCCAGGAAATCAAATCGCAATTCACAGGACAAATGTATTTCATCTGACGTCTGCAGGATCTTGTCATTTTCAATGGGTGAAATATACAATGAAATTCCAGGGTTTTCTAAGCAAATCTTGGGCATTGATTCACTGTGATCTTGGGTAAACTGGCAGACTGAAAATGGGGGAGAAAACAACAGAGGCAAAGACAAAAAGGAAATTTTTATCACCAAATTGGCAAACTTACTTGAATTGCTCCTTTCCCTACTTGATTCTGCAGATGCCAGCCTGGGTTCCCAAATGGGAAAAGTAATTAGAGGGAGGAAGAACCGTAAGATTCAAAGGGAAGAAATAATCCACAACAGTTTGCTGACTGAATAATTGGCCCTGGTATAGTTGAAAGTTGGCATTACCATTTCATTGTTTAATTTGGTCCGTGATTTTTTTCATTTTTGTGTGTAGATACACCATGCCAGGGCTTCACTATAACATTCTTCTAGTAGCCTCAGTTCTCTTTAATGGAGCTATGACTTGAATCTTCTCCACCTGGGTTCATCTGTGGTAATTCAAGATTAAACTCACTATAATTATTTTCTATGTAAAACTATATTCCCAAAGGCAATGTTCTAGTGAAGCATGGTTCTACATCATTTTGTAATTTTTCTAAGACAAATATATGACTTTTCATTCTTTATTGATACCAGCATCCACCATTATGTTTGTGTTTTTCCTTCCATTTTTTCATTTCAGTAAAGCATGCTAATGACTCAAGTTCATCCACAGAAATTGGTTCCAAGGGTAAGTCGAACCCATGTGGAGTGTTGACTTTTGTTTATAGCTCATTGTCATTTCAGATTTTGAATTTTTTCTTTAATATCCTGTTAGGTTTATTACAATACTGTTACTAAGAAAAACATCTTAACTTAGAAGGTTCTATTGTCCCCCATTCCCTTTTAAATATATGCAAAGGGAGTGACTTTTATAAATATATAACTATATAAATATAACGAAATACATATAATGCATTGAATAGAGAGAGATATTTAATGGAGTAATTATTTTGGGTCTCCCAAAATGTCTGTTATATAAGGTTGATACTTTTGCTGAAAGAAAAGAAATGGTTAAGTGTCAAAGGAAGTAGAGAAAACACCGAGTTTAACAAAGTTAAGTGGATTTTTTCCTTGCAAGCCTTCTTGAAATATTTGACATGCAACTGTACATTGTGACTTTCTGAGAAAAAACCAGTTTGTAGCATTTTTCAAGCTCATGTGTCTATGTGATCTTTTTATTCAGTTCTTTCCCCCATAGAATAGTCTACCAGAACTTGTGTTCTATGGAAAATGCCTGAATAAATCTGAGTTGTATAGCAGGCGAGTTCTCTATAATGAGAAGAGTCATTTACATAATTGCAGCAAATATTCTCTATAAAATGTGGACCAGTGATAACTTAGATATCTTATATACTTGCAACTTCAGTGGAGCAGGATGTAAGCTCCTTCTGAAGAACCGTTAGTTTTAAGGTGGACTGATTCATCCCCAACATCATTTCCTTTGAGATTAATAACTGAAACATATATAGTGCTATATTTTCACAGCACTCAATGAAAAATCATTGCACATAGTACATAGTCAGCAATTATTTTCCAAAAAATACAAAGTATAGAAGACTGTCTACTGCTTAAGTCCCTTTGAAGATGGAAGTACCTAATTTGCCATTGTATTTGAAAATATTCTCAAGAAAATAAGAAATGGGACATTTCAATATGCAGCTAGTGAGGATGCTTGCTAATCATTTCCTAAAACTGTTGTTTTCTTTAAGAAACTGAGACTACAGGTAGAATTGCTGAAAGAGCTTGATAAATTCATAGATGCCTAGTGTCTACCACAGCCTTCCTCAGTGAGAATTTCTGGGTGCAGGAGTGAGGAAGCTGTTTTTAGCAGAAACCTGATGAAATTCTTAGGCAACTTAAATTAAATAAAAACATAAACATAAAGTCATTGCTCATGACATGACTAAAGTATAGAATATAAAATCATAGATTTTCTATTAAGGACTTCTGTTTGACCTTCTGAGTTAGAAGATATGGTATAAATAATAACATTTATAAAATTTGGCAATGCTACACTCAGTAAAAACAAATGAGGGAAAACCCATGCTTCATGGTAAGAGAGAAGAGGAATCTATTTAAATGGAAATATGTTAAATGGAAGTCTATTTAAATGTGCATAGAACACACACACGCACACACTCATATGTGTCAGATTTTTCTTTTTAAGAAAGATGTGGTGTCACAGAATTTTATGTATATTAATTTGAAAAAATTCTGATTTTTCTTTTCTATTTTGTAGCAAATTCAATCAAGCAAAGAAAACCCAAACTGTTGTTGCCTCCCACTGAGAGTGGCAGTGAGTCTTCAATTACCATCCTCAAAGGGGAAACCTTGCTGCTTGAGTGTTTTGCTGAAGGCTTGTGAGTAACCTGACTCTCACTCATGACTTTGTCCATCCAGTTCTATAAAGAATAAGACATCAAGCACATTAAGACTGTGCTTGCCTAGATATTTTAAAATTATTTATTTAAAAAGAAATAAACTCTGCCAGGCACTGCAGATATTCTGCTCAGGACTGTTATTCCAGGTACTCAAGAAGCTGAAGCAGGAAGATTGCTTGAGCCCAGCAATCTTGAGGTTGCAGTGAGCTATGATCATGCCATTGCACTAAAACCTGGATGACAGAGCAAGACCTCATCTAAAATAAAATAAAATTAAAATTAATAATATAAAATAATTAATAAAAATAAATCCTGTTGTTATATCTCTGGAGGCAGTAATTTGTACTTCACTCTACAGACTTCAGGCAGTAACTGAGGTACATAAAATTAGATCTCTCTGTCAATTTATGATATTGTGGATGGCAGGGATGACGACAACATTCTCCTTAGTTAAGTTTAAGAAGCATAAGGTTGTTGGTAGTCAGTCCCTCACTTTTGGTGCTGAGTTTGCTCTCTGTGCTATACTATCTTGCCCCACTCCTGTTTGCTGTGTTACTAAATCTGCTTCTTTTCAGGTTTCAAGGAGCCCTATTTATCTATTTTTACCCTCCTGCCCTTTGCACACATGGAGGTCCAGACCACGTAATTTAAGAGAGTTTTACATCAATATCTAATTAAGTGAACTTTCTGTACACCTGAAAAAGCAATCCTTTTTTTTTTTTTTTTTTTTTTTTTTTTGAGACAGAGTCTCACTCTGTCACCCAGGCTGGAGTGCAGTGGCACAGTCTCAGCTCATTGCAACTTCTGTCTCCCAGGTTCAAGTGATTCTCCTGCCTCAGCCTCCAGAGTAGCTGAAACTACAGGTGCATGCCACCACGCCCGGCCAATATTTTGTATTTTTAGTAGAGATGGGGTTTCAACGTGTTAGACTGGATGGTCTCGATCTCCGGACCTTGTGATCCACCTGACTTGGTCTCCCAAAGTCCTGGGATTACAGGCATAAGCCACCATGCCCGGCCCGCAATGCACTTTTTAAAATCCTCCAAGAAAACCCTAAAGGACCTCACTTGGTCACCTCTTAAAATTGTTCCATTTATTAACTACTGTTAAGTACACGTACACAGGGACCATCTTACTTAATATTTAATCATGCAGGTTCTCTCCTACTTTTACCACTATCCTTCCGAACTTATGGTCCTTCCCTACAATTGAGAGTACCTCAGGAAAATGCATTCCATCTTTCTAGCACCTGAGTTTACTCATATGAAATACAATCTGTTCATAAGCTGAGGGCTTTGGGGACTGTAGTTAGTGGACTAGGATTTGAAATTCAGAAAATCATATTCATTCATCATTTAGAGTACATTCTGAATGACTGGGTTAGAAATGGAGCAGATGTTAATGGTTTTACAACCCCTAAGCTTTGCAAATTTCTCTTTCCATCCACCAAAAATATCAAAGTTGCTTGTCTGTCATAAACTCCCCGTGTGTCTTTACATAAATTAGTTAGAGGTACTATGACACAGACTCTGTCTGGAATGTGTGGTATGTGCATTATTTTAGAAGAGGAAAGTCTCATGTTGATTTTGAATCATGATGGCAACAACCTGCTTTACTGGTTGTATTTGTATGTGTTTACAGTAGTAGAAATTAAATTCTTGCAGCGTTCATCACTACATCGAGTTGGGCAGGGTGACCCTTTCAGTAATTCTTTTTTTCTTATTTCCCACTAATGCCATCATTGACCTCTTGGATTGACTAGCAACTGTACAGAATGTCTTCAAAATAATGAAATGCTCTCATGTGCGTTTTAGAAAATGAAGAGTCATGAAGGAATATATAAAAATAGAGTGGATGAAAATATATGTTGTTGTGAGGACATGAAAATTCTTGATGCGCCGTCTTAAGGATTTTCACCTGAAGTAGTCTCTTCTTACTCATACTGGTTTTGTATTGGGTAATCCTATCGGATCTGGGTCCTCTCTCAGAAGATGATACATTTTTTAAAAGTTTTTTTGGGTCATTTAAAAAACTTTTTCTAAGAAGTTTTCAAGCCTTTAACCTCCTATAGTAAGAAAAATAATTGTATTTAAGATATTGTACTATTATTTTGTGTAAAGCACTATATTTGGGTCTTTGAAAACTAGTCTAATTGTCTAATACATTTTACTTGAAAGAATAAAGTAAAATGATTGTGTCAGGTGAACATGATATATAATTTATCTCAAGATAGGCCTATATCTTGACAAAAATTTCCAGCTATATTCTTGAAAATATTTTTTATTTCCTTTTGTTTTAAATTTAAGGGACATTTACTAACAGTATCTGAACAAATGTGTTTTGAGGGAAAACTTATAAAATTGCCGTAGGTGGACTCATGTGCACTGCTCAAATAGATTTTTTTTCTGTTTTGTAAATTAAAGTAGATATAATTCTTTCACAAGACACTTCTTTATAAATAGAGAAATATACAAATAAATGTTGGCCAGACAAGGGCCTGAAAAAAAAATTTAGATTATGAGGTAGTGTCTTTTGTGTGCAAAAAGGTATTAAGCAATATATTTTCCCTCAAAACACATTGCTCAAATGCTGTTAGTAAATGTTCTTTAAATTTTTTTAAAAAGGCAGGGGGTATAAAAAATTGGCAAGAACAGAGTTGGAAATTTTTGCCATGGTATAGACCTATCCTGAGATTAGATTATATCTCATTTTCACATAATACTTTAGATAATTATTTTACTTTATTCTTTCAAGTAAATGGTATTAGAAAATTAGACTAGTTTTCAGAGACCCAAAGACTGGGGAGTCTGGGAGATCTTGCTGAAAGTGAGTTACTTGCTCTATTAAAGGATGGACTCATGAAAAATTTCCTGTTTTAGGGGAACTGAGTTCCAGAGCAGACTATAACTTGGCAAATTTTGACAGATGGAGTGAAAAGCCAGCAGTTAGGAGACTTGGGTTATGCATCCTGTTAGGTGGTGTGCTCAGAAAGCCAGCAACCAATATACTCTCACAGCTGTCTGCCCAGGCATCATTACCATTTCCTACACAAGTGTGCCATGTGCTCTTAGCTTGGTAAAATATAAGATTACTGTGCCAGGTTGCACAGCACGTTAGTATTTGAGCCTTGAAGGAAGAGAGAAAGGAGTAGATATATGTAGATTAAAGAGTTTGCATCTTTACCTCCATATTTTTGCATAAAAAACTGAATTATTTTAACCACAACCTATCAATACAAATAATTTGAGAATATTGACACACACGATTTCAAGGAATTGCTCTATTATTACATAGTAACTAATGGGCAATTTGACAGGAAGCACATATTCTAGGACTATAGAGTTAGGAAGGGCATAGATTGAAAAGCACAAAATAATAAAACACACTGATTAAAAAAGAACAAGTTTAGAGTAGACAAATATAAGTTGTGGTATATCATTTATTGCTCCAGTGACCTTAAGAAATTAATTTATTGGAGCTTCAGATTCCTTGCTGTTAAATGATTACAATAATGCCCATCTTTAGAATGTACCAAATAACCTACAGCTATTAGTAATAGGAAGAAATATGGAGAGGAAAAGTGTAGCATCAATAAAATTAGCAAAGTTGTTTCTTCTACTCACTTACAGAGCCTGACTGGGGAAGAGAAAAGGTCAATCATGCTTCAGTTAGAATCAACCCTTTTTGCTTTCCACATAATTTTTAAATCAAATGAGTCACAAAGGGTATGACCTCTGCACTTTTCTGGTTTTCATGAGAAGGGGTTTTTCTTAATGTAGCTGCCTTGACTCCCCAGTCCTATTTTCCTCTTTACTAAGGTGGGGAAAGTTATCACGCTGGTGTGTAACAAGTTATCACGCTAGTTTTGTTTTGTCTTTACTTTCCTGTTTGTTTTGATTGGGTGAGCTAATCTTTTGAAACTACTAAGCAAGAGAAGATTTGGTAAGCATCTGTGCTACAGACTCCAGCTTGCCCTAGAATAGGCTGTTTGTGGGTCTAATCAACACGTTTAGCTTTCACACAGGAGCCACATTCTCCAGTATCGGCATCACAGGATTAAAGGGGAAACTTCTCTCTGCTGACTGTTGGGTCCTACTTTACTGTGTTTTACACAAACAGGGAATAGGGCTGTTATCACTGGCTGCCTCAAACCATCCACAGGGAGATTTTCACACTTGGAAAATATCTTGGTAATATTATTTCAATGAGCTCCAATTATTTATCCTTCATCCAGCCACACCTAGTCAGCACTTACGTGTAGTTAGCCCCCGTAAGAGAGGAGAGAGAAAGTTTCCAAGGAGATAGACCATTAGAGGAACTTTCAGGAAAAGAGATTTTCTTCAACACCAGTGTTCACTGTCGATGGTGGTGGGTGTGTCTGTCCACTGGTAAGGATGATGTGATTCAGTGGAATATGAGCACCTATGTAAAAGCAACTTGATAAATGATGGGTCCTGAGGTTTTCTTTGTATTTTACTTTCCACTTTAAAAAAAATGTTTGTTTATTTAATTATTTTTTACAGGCCAACTCCACAGGTTGATTGGAACAAAATTGGTGGTGACTTACCAAAGGGGAGAGAAACAAAAGAAAATTATGGCAAGACTTTGAAGATAGAGAATGTCTCCTACCAGGACAAAGGAAATTATCGCTGCACAGCCAGCAATTTCTTGGGAACAGCCACTCATGATTTTCACGTTATAGTAGAAGGTACCTTTTCCATGTTCGTCTATTTTCCTGCTTTTCAAAAAAGTAACTTTATACATGTAGTAGGCCTTGCTTCTAAATCATACATGTTAAAACAGGTCAACAGTTTCAACTTTTAATTGTAGTGTGGGCACTCAATTATATTACACTTTAATTAAGCATGTTTGTCATTTATGCCCCAAAACGTCATAGAAGGGACAAATGACAAGAAAAGATCTCATGTTAGTGGTTAAACACAGACAGTTTACATGATTTATTCAAGTAGTCATTAAAGCTAGTCTCCTAAATTATTTTTATTGTAATACACACATACACTTCATATTATTACATCATAAAAGCAGCCGTAAGGATTATGATGAAAAAAAGTATTAAAATGGGCCTGGAAGAAAGCTTGGATTTTGCTTCCTAATCCTGCAGTTAACTTGCTGTGCCCTTCGCCATTTATTTCACTCTCTGTACCTGAGGCTCTTCACCAAAGAAATGAAAGAAGCAGGCAAATTGTTGTGTTAGCTCTTTCCTGGATATAACATTTTTGTAATCCATGTCTTGGGTTCAGGTGATAAATTCAATATGTTTCTTACAGGCAAAAAAGAATAGACTATATGCTATAATATAAATTCTCTCAAAAAGTGCAAAAACATTATATTCAAGTCATCTTCTCTCTGTAAATTCAGAGATTTTGATCAATCAAGGTTTTATTGGCATTAGTTACATTTATAGGAATAAGCAGGCAAAAATGATATCATTTAAATGTGGAATGTAGTTATTAGGGTTGTGCCTGTTTGGCTGATGTGAAGGTTGTCTAGTCCTCTGAATGTGATTGACACAGACTATTTTCTGTGGATCCAATCACATTGAGGCTTTCTATCTACAATTTAGTTGACTGTATTGATCAAATTAATGGAATGATTACTGCATTTGTACTTATTTAGTGCAGTGTAAGCTTAACTATTGCAAGGAATTATTCTTTTTAGACTACAATTTAGTGAACTAGTGCTCTAGGGCACCCATTAATATTCCAATAAAGTTCACCTCTTAAAGCTTTAGTTTACACAAGGAACACCTAAGTAATGGCCTGTTGTTTAAACTAATGGGGAAAAAAAAAGGGACTCAGACACAAATTCCCCTCCCAAGTAGATGTTAAGATAGTTGATTTAGTCATACCCCTGTTTGGAATAACATTGTATTTCCAAGCCTACTCCATAATGTGTATTATTATTTAAGGTATGAAGAACAGAAAACCAAAGTTGAGAATTTTATTTTCTTTGACTTGACAAAAGCAAAACTTATATAGAAGAAAGTCCAATATTATATATTAATGTCAACATCTGCCAAACAGTGATACAGTCCTCTGACATTAAATTATTCACAAAGCAATTCAGAGTAGAAGAGTTTGAAAGATTTATTTTATGTATATTTTTAGTCATCATTTGATGTTTCTATGTAATTTGGCTACATCATGCAACAGGGGTATTTTTCTGTAATCCCTTCCTCCCCTCCCCAGCACACACACACCCACGAACCAGACATATCTAATTGTTAGATTCTCCTCCAAGTTGCTGACTATTAGAAACCCTTCCAGATGGCTGGAACATAGCTACGGTAGCTGAATATTTTAACAATCTGGCCACAGTTTTCTTGACTATAAAACCAAAGCTTTCAAAAGAATTGCAAGGGTTGCACACAAAAAAAATCAAAGATGTAAAATTAATTATGCAATTTAAAATGTTGACTATAGGATTCCAAAGGAATATAGATTTCTAGAACAAATTGTTCTCACTACTCATAAAACAGCTATTAGCACTATTGAGATGTAAATGATTTTTTATGAGGAACTTCTAATCCTTTCTCTTTAGTAGGAAACTATTAAATGTACCTTCAGTTGTATGTGTTTGGAGTTTCTCTTTATCTATGCACGTGAAAAGCAAATTGAGCTTAAGATGTCTTTATTTTTTTTTCTAAAGTGTGGAAGCGATAAATAAAAACTGTTAATCATCTGGATGGATGAACTTGTGTTTATTCAATTTTTTCTGCCTTCCTGCACCCTCTCCTTTTCTTTTTTTGTCTCTTTTTTAGAAGCCCAAATTAAATAACAGAGATTTGCCATGTGAGAAAATAGCAAAGCTATTATGTATTTTGAAAATCTACTCCATTCTGAAAACACCCATTGTGCTTAAGTAAAATCATGAATTGGGTTGGATTCTTTATGTATGTGCAATGTCTTTCCTATTACTAAACATAATCAAATCCTGTGAGCTTGTAATTTAGGTTGCAACATCCTAAATATGAAATCAGACTGTACTTCAAATCCTATAATATGTATGAGCAAAAGCAGCCAGGATGTCTTGACCAGGTACAACTATATATTCTAAATATCTAGGATATGATTAATTACACATTCAATAAAAAGAGATATATTAGAGTGACATCTAAAACAGTCTATATCCAGAAATCAAAATATAATCACATCACATTTCAGTAGATTATTTAAAAATAAGCTCCCACAAATAATTTTTATGTTGTCAACTTTTGAATTATTTAAAGCCTTTGAACTTTAGTAAGTGAAATAGGAAAGCATTTGTATATAATTATAGAGCCATAATATAATCCAAAATGTTTTTGCATTTTCAAAGGTTGTCATAAAATCACATGCAACTCAGTCATTAATATACTTGAGAAATCCTTTTTTTCAAATAACAAATCTATTTCTAAAATGTTGCAGTTAAATCCAATTTTTGTTGAACCTAACAATTTTTTGTTTATTAGAATATAGATTTTAATAAGAACCTGTGAAGAAACAGTTTCACTAAAAATAAGCACTGTGTTGTATGTTTTATAGGTACCAAGTTTGTTTTATTTTGCTTTTTTCCTAGTGATGAACATCTCTATTTAGCTTGCTTAATATATAGTCCCAGTGTTCAGATATTTGCATCTCTGTTTCCAGCAACACGAGAGATATTTATCATCTTATTTTTGTATTTACAATTATGAGAAAATGCATAAAGTTTCAACATAAGCAATTTTCACCTGCTACCATATATCTTAGGATAATAGCTAAAAGAATGGGTTTTTATGAGGATGGTTTTTTTCCTCAGAATTTTTGGTTTTAAGGCTCAAGAAGCAGCTGTTTCTGAGCAGGACAAGCTTGAAATCTCTCTCAATATTACTGACTCAGGATCAGCTTACTTCTATAGGAGAAACACATGAAAAGCATCAGAGTAAATGTTCAAGCAATTACAAAGAAAGCTTACACAGAAGGGTTAAGGTAAACTATAGTGATGAAGCCTAGTGAATGCTCAGAACTTCTGGAGTCAGTTGATAAATATAGGGGGAGCTTGGACTTGGAAGCATAAATTGAATTAACCTTCTTTCCTGTCTTTGGTACAAATTCGTAAGATAACAAAATCACATGACTTCAGAGTCTTAATGCTGCTCATCCATAGTTGCTGTGTATATATCTATGGAATGGCAAGAACAGGAATTGGAGCTTCCTTTGCTGGTGGCCCTGGCCAAGTCAGGAAACTTCTCCAAAGCTCAGCCCTCTGTAAGGTGAAAGCATTGGATGAGGTGATAATTTGGGACCTCTTTCAGTAATACTAATATTACTAATAGTCCTAATAGTAAATGTCCTAATGATAATAGTAATTATTCATAAAGATTTACAGAAATACCATCATTGCTTGATTTTCTTTATTTTTGCATATGTTGAAAGCAATTGTTGTAATTTTCTACTATAAATATGATATACCATAATGTTCGTGTTCATGGAATATTTTTCTCTAACTTACAGATATTTAGTTTTATATTGTTTGTACTAAAATACCAGAAAAAAAGTAAGGATATCTCAAAAAATGCAAAATAGACAAAAATAAACCTTCACCTCAGAAAGTGATCTGCAATTTATAATTTGGACTAGTATATTTTAAACCAAGTGACTAAATATCTACAGGTAGTACAGCTTATGAATACAGATATTTAACTTGAAACTTAACAATTAAGTCAACACCCTGTGGAGTGCACTTATCTTGCTTGAACTTGAACTTGCCAGGGTTGGTTGTATACATTTGTTTCTTAGTGAACTTACAGGTATTTCCTTTTTACATAATCCTTTTTCCTCCTTTACTTAGAAAAATTTTACTGATATTTTTTCATTGTATACATACATATATCTTTGAAGACTTTTCTTTTTGACTAAAAATGGAAATCTAAAAGATCTTTGGGTGAAATAACCAAACTACATTTGATGGGATTTGCTACCTGCAGGTTTTGTGCAATTTTCTCTGAAATTAAATTGTCCAAACCATCCACACTTTAAACTTTTTATTTACCCCTGATATAGCAATATTCATGAAGTTATAAAACAAGGAAATAATGTTTGAAGTCAAGTAAAATGTCTCATCTATTTCTGACATACTTTGTAGTATTGTAATTCTGGAGCAGTAGGGCATAGAAAGATACAGGTAATTTTAAGGTGCCTTTTTCTTAATTGCTTTGACTGCAGAAAACTAAACACTGCTTTTGGGCTTCTCTCTCTCCCCTCTTATAAAAAAAAAATCTAGGAAATACTATTTTCCAAATTGATTATATATATAAATGCTATAAGATCACTAATTAAGAAATATTCAAAATAAACATTAAACATTTTGATTAGTTTTATTTTTAAAATTCTTAAAATATAATTCTTTTTTTTTTTTTTTTTTTTGAGACGGAGTCTTGCTCTGTCGCCCAGGCTGGAGTGCAGTGGCCGGATCTCAGCTCACTGCAAGCTCCGTCCCCCGGGTTCACGCCATTCTCCTGCCTCAGCCTCCCGAGTAGCTTGGACTACAGGCGCTTGCCACCTCGCCCGGCTAGTTTTTTTGTATTTTTTAGTAGAGACGGGGTTTCACCGTGTTAGCCAGGATGGTCTCGATCTCCTGACCTCGTGATCCGCCCGTCTCGGCCTCCCAAAGTGCTGGGATTACAGGCTTGAGCCACCGCGCCCGGCCAATATAATTCTTATGTATCTACCTTTTTAGATGCCATGCTGCAGCTTGAAAATAACCTATAGTCAGCTCCAAATAAACTCACCATCTGCTTATTCTTCCCTCATTTTTTTCCTAGTTGGGTAGCTACTTGTATAGCTAAATAAAGTGGTTGTATATAACTATTTTTAGTGTGTTGATTTATTATACATGCTGAGTCCCAATTAAACACAAACACACACGTGTACGCACACAAACACACCCTACAACACAAAAGCAGCTCCCACCTTGCTTTGCAGAACAAGTTTACCAATAAGAGCTACTATGAAACCCTTTGTGGTGTCTGCCCTCTGCTGGTGCAAAGTAGAAATACAGGCCTTAATATTTTTGGACTTTTTGACATAGATAACATCTCTCATGAGCTCTTCACTTTATATCCAGAGCCTCCTCGCTGGACAAAGAAGCCTCAGAGTGCTGTGTATAGCACCGGGAGCAATGGCATCTTGTTATGTGAGGCTGAAGGAGAACCTCAACCCACAATCAAGTGGAGAGTCAATGGCTCCCCAATTGACAGTAAGTTTAAAAACCAATTGCAATGCAATGCTGAAGGCCCTGGTTTGATGGGATTAATGATAGTCAGACATGTGTGTAAAATGAAGTTGGTAAATGGATTAGCAGGACAGATATAACGAGCAAATCAGAAATTGCTTCTTTCTAAGTAATTTGGTTGTTAAGACTTGATATTCATGGAATAGCCATAAATAATATTTATACTTTTTGGGCCCTTTTATAAATTATATATGAGAATAAAGATTTTTCATTTTTAAAAAGAAAATTGAATGAGAAAGAGGATGCATCCAAGGAAAAGAGCCAATTATTGTTCCTCTCCCTGAGAAGAAACAGAGCAGGAGCCTAGCAGCTGAGGGCACAGTTTAAAAGTCAGGACCTCCCTTAGGTTCAGACAGCAGCAACTCCTGTCCTGGGCTCTGCCCTTTTAAGGGACTTGCTCTGGTCACCCTCTGGTCCTGCTTGTCTCCATGATTTGAAAGCATCCTCAGAGAAACTGTGGCATCCCAAGCCTGAACCTGGTCCCATTACTGCCTGTTCACTAGCAACCTCAAGCACAAAGACCTGAAAATTCCCATGCCCGGTCCACCCTGAGCCCACTCCAAATGGGCTGGGCAGGGAAAGACAGGAATGGCCCAGCACTGAGGGCCAACTCTTCCCATTTCACCATGCTCAGCATAGAGCTCCAAAGGGTCCCCAAATCTTCCACTGGAACCTAGAGCTCAGATTATTTTGGATGTCCTTGATCAGGAAGGAGGACAGAACATATTTTTATGTGTCAATTGCTTAATTAAGAGCAGGTACAATAGTGGCTTCCATTTGTCCTTTTGCTCTGGGGCCTGCGCAGGTCAAAGGTGAGCCACTTGGTGGATAACAGACCTGAGGTCCCATCTAGGATGTGCACCTTGCCCGCTGTTTCATCTTGAGGTGTTTTCTGAATCTCCCCAAGCTTATATTTTTTAAACTGCAGAATGGAGATAGTGGCGGTTGGTTGTGATTGAATGAAAAAAAAAAAATGTAGCCAGCTGCCTAGGGCAGTGATTCATCTGCAGAGCACTGTGATGGTTTATAAACTCTGGAGTCAGACTGCCTGTGTTTGCATGTCGGCTCTACCACTTACTAGCTGCGTGACGGGGAGTATCACTGACCCTCTTCAAACCCGTTTCTTCATCAGTAAATTGGGATAAAAATAACACTGACTCACGGGGTTGTTTTGTGGATTAAAGGAAACATCATGCAGAGAATGCTTAGCACGGGGACTGCCACAAAAACAGCACCCCGTAAGGTATGGTTGGTTGGTATTGTTTTCCCACAACAGACACTTAGGATACCTCAGTCCTCGTTATTATTATCTTCAGATTTGGGATTTTTCTCTTCATCTCTTTAGGGAACAGAATAAGAAATGAAAAATAACAATGAGGTTTTGGGTAGACAAAGGAAAATGAAAGCAACTTTTGTTCATAATGAATGTTCAGGTTACAAAAGCAAGGAACGCAGATTCTCCGGAACACAAAATCATAAAATGTTATATTTGGATGATATTTAGCTGTTTACAAAAGACATTCACAAATTACTTAGAATCCTTAAAAGAACTTTATAAAGGAGGTGCTATTATTCATATTTAACTGATTCATTCATTCAGTAATATTTATGGGGTACCTTCTATGTTCCCGGCACTGGACTTCATGCTTGAGATACAACAGTGAATAAAATGGATGAAATCCTTGCTCTCCTGCCATTAGACAAACAATACATGAGTGTGTACTGTGGTGTGGTAAAGCTTGAAAGAGGTTCAGGACCCAGAGTTGCGATCTTATTTTAAGATAATAATAGTAAGACCCCTGTGGTAATTTACTTTGAGTAGAGATCGGAAGGAGGTGAGGAAGTCAGCCATGTAAATAGCAGGGAAAGTGCTTTCTCAGTGGAGAGGTGTGTTGAAAAGAGGTGAGTGTGGCTGAAGATGAGGGAGTGCAAGGGGCAGCCCTAGGCCACCAGATCCACCAGCAGGGGAAGGGGCCAGAGCTTAGGTAAAGATGAACATCGAAGTAGGGCCTTGGGATTTTGAGAATACACTAGGCAGCTCTTGGAGAATTTTGAGCGGAAGAGTGACACAATCTAATTTACATTTTTACAAGGTATTTTCCTGGCCTCTGAATGGAGAATGGACTGTGTGATTGATTCTAGGTAGGAGGCCATCTGAGAGGCTCTGGGCTCAGGGCTAGATTGGTGGCAGTCCTGGTTAGCTTCTGGATTTATTTCGAAATTGAGTCAATAGGTTTGTTAATGGATGAGGAGGTTAAGGCTGAAAATAAACTTATGCAAGATTGCACAGCTGAATAATGGTAGACTTCAAACTAAAGCCAAGTCGCTGGAATCCAAGCTCTGTGTTCTGTTCACAGCTTTTGGTCATGGCTCTCCCTGTTGCCCTGCAAACAGGTCATAAATTTTTATAGGTTGGGATATTTGATGACAGTGGGTTGGCTAAAGGATTTGAAATCTCTTTGAGTTTATTTTAGTTTTAGGGATTATATATCCTTTCCCCATGTTATTTCAAAATTAAATCAAAATGATTACTATTATTGATTATCGGCCTAACCCTTTTCACATGCTTTGCATATGGTATTTCTGAACCTCGTAGCAGCTTGAAAAATAGATTCTATTATTCTCCATTGGCAATTGAGGCTTAGAGAGGTTACCTTACTTACTGGAGAATGCAACCCAGGTACATTTAAAACCAGAAACCGAACCCAGGAAGGATTAACTCCAGAGCTGAAGTTTCATCCACTTTGTTGATAATTTCTCACTGGGTTGACCAAAGACAAAACTGAGAAAGAATTTCTGAAGTATGTCAGGACTAGTGTGTTTTATAAAGACTTGGCTTTCTTGAATCCTGGGAGTTTCTGTTAGCCTTTGTCAATACACAACAATTTCCATACCCATGCCAGCAGGCAGATTTAAGCAATGTTTAATTACTTAAATAAAGTATCATTTAAATAGCCTAATTTCTTTTCTTTGTAATGAATTGTTAATTCAGAGTCATACATGGATCAGATGGGATAAGGAGAACTCTATGGGAGGAAGGGGGTAACTCTGAAAGACTTAGGACTCTGAGTGGGGTGTGGAAGTGAAGAGTGGGATTACAGACTCAGTGCTTTGCAGCATTCTTAGAGAGTTTAGCCTTAAGAAACTTGGAAGAGCTACTCATCTTGCTAATTTGCAAAAAATAAGTGATAAATTGTTCAACAGGATTGTATTAGTTTTCTAGCATTGCTATAACAAATTAAATTACTATAAATTTAGGGGTTTAAAAGAGTACATATATACTATTTTACCTTTCTGTAAAAGTTCAACACGAGTCTTGGCTAAAATCAAAGTGTCAGCAGGCCATGTCCTGGAAGTGCTTGGAGAGCACTCTTTCCTCTGCCTTTTCCAGTTTTCCCAGGCTGCCCACATTGGCTGGCTCCCTTCTGCCATCTTGAAAGCCAGCTACACTGCATCACTCTGACCATCCTTCCATGGTCACATTTCCCTCTGGCCACAGCCAAGAAAGGCCTTCTGATTTTTCAGGAGCTTTGTGATTATATTGAGCCCACTTGGGTCATCCAGGGGTAGGAAATAATTTTCCTACCTCAATGTCCTTAATCGTAATCATATCTGCAAGTCCCTTTTTTCCATGTAAGGTAACATAGTCATACATTCTGGGACTTAGAACGTGTACATCTTTCAAGGGCTATTGTTTTGCCTACTTACAGGGGCCTTTTAGGAATAAAGGTTGCCCAACCTAACATTTTAAGTCATTCCAACAAGTATTTACTGACTGAATTTTCTGTGGTAGCTGCTCTTTGGGCACTGGGGGCACAGTGCACAACCTCACAGTGAGGTCCTGCCCTCAGGGAGCTCACAGTCAAGTGAAAAAAAAATTCATGTATGACTCCCAGGCAGAAAAAGATGTATAAGTCTTTTATTTTGATATGTAATATTCATGTTTTCTAGAACCTAAAACTTAGTATAGTCATTACCTTGTATACTGGGGAGACAATTAGAAAAATGGAATTTGATTGATTATTAATGTTGTAATGTCCTTTAAACTAAAAATTTTTTCATTTGTGCCCATCCCTTGACATTTCCAGCTAATGTTTTCCTTCCTACTGGATCTTTTTTATTATTATTATTTTTTGTTTTTGTTTTTGTTTTTTGTTTTTTATGGTGTCATAGCAAGGATAGGGCTTTTAGAGTCAGAAAAATGGCCAAATGCTGTGGGATGTGTCATTCAACTTCTCTGCAGTCCAGTTCCCTCACCTTTAAAATGGCCATATATATGCTGATCCATCGAGTTCTGAGCAGTGTCAATGAGATCATGCATGTGCCACATCCAATAGAGTTTTTGGTCGTTAATAAATGCATCAGAAATGTTAAGGTTTGTTTATTTTGTCTTCTTCTTTTATTTTATTATTATTATTATTTTTTTTTGAGACAGAGTCTCACTCTTGTTGCCCCAGCTGGAGTGCAGTGGCACCATGATCTCGGCTCACTGTAACCTCCACCTCCTGGGTTCAAGTGATTCTCCTGCCTCAGCCTCCGGGGTAGCTAGGATTACAGGAACGCACCACCACACCTGGCTGATTTTTGTATTTTTAGCGGAGACAGGGTTTTGCCATGTTGGCCAGGCTGGTCTTGAACTCCTGACCTTAAGTGATCCGCCCACCTCAGCCTCCCAAATTGCTGGATTACAGGTATGAGCCACTGTGCCCAGTCTCATGTTAGATATTCTCATTTCCAAGAGATATTTCCAGAATTATGCTTGGATCAGGAGTGGGGAAGATTTCATTGCCCGAAAGTAGAAAACCTGGCCCTTTTTCTCAGGAAGAGTTTAGTCTTACTGGGAAAATGAAATATACAAGCAATGTACATGAAGTGGTTAAATAATGAAGCAAGACAAATGAAATGAATGGTGCATATCAGAAAACCGTAGAGAGGCAGAGAACTGAAATGGGAACAAAAATATCAAGGGGGAAAATAGCAGCCAGTACTGGTAACTTGGGAGATCAAGATGTGTTGACCCTGTGACTTGTGCCAGGCAGCAACAGTATCTAAATTCAGAAGAGTAACAGAGTGTCACTTCATCGTAGGTCTTGAATGCCTAATGGATAATCCAGAATAGTACTATGGATATGGGTGTGGAAAGTGTGGGAGCTCTAGATGAGCAGATATTCTGTTACTAAATATTAACTTGAAAAAGGATTGAAAACTCAAATGGATCTGGAAAGAAAAGTTCATAGTCAATGTTCAGAAAGCCTAAAGAATTGGCTTCAATGAACTATTAGTCACCCTAAACTGGTTTTAAAATATAAATACTGTGTGACACATTTAATAAATGGTGTATAAATATTTTATGTCCTGTTCTTTATCAAACTGACATTCTGTAATCTCTTTCAGATCATCCATTTGCTGGTGATGTTGTCTTCCCCAAGGAAATCAGTTTTACCAACCTTCAACCGAATCATACTGCTGTGTACCAGTGTGAAGCCTCCAATGTCCACGGAACGATCCTTGCCAGTGCCAATGTTGATGTTGTGGGTGAGTGTGCCTCGTTGCTGACTTAACTTGCTATTTTCTTAAGGAAAATGGTCGAGGTCATGTTCAGAAGTACCAGTTAACTCTTGACACATAATATATGGGGGAAAAAAATCAAAGCACTTTTCACCATACATTTGAGTTTTAGACTTCACACTGAAATTATACTTTCAAAAATGTATTGAATTGGGATACTTTTATAATTCAAGACAGACACCCACCATAATATTCCTCTGTTCTCTATTCATATTAATATGGCTAGGACATAGAAAAATTTAGTTCGCACATCTTTCTTCCACCAAAATTTAAAACTGTATTGATGTTATTTTCAAACAGATGTCCGTCCATTGATACAAACCATAGATGGAGAGAATTATGCTACAGTGGTTGGGTACAGTGCTTTCTTACATTGCGAGTTCTTTGCTTCACCTGAGGCAGTCGTGTCCTGGTAAGCTGGCGGCGCACAGTTTTCTTAAGAGAATGTCAATTGTAGATTTGACCTTGTTTCTTCATCCATCATTTGACAGGCTGCATTGGGTCTATATTGTTACATGTACCCAGTGCCTCTGAGACATAAGGTAACAAACCTACCTTTCAAGAAATTACCTCTTCTGAAAACATTGGCTAGATTTCTAGGATTTTCTCACATAGAGACATTCAGAGAGCCACTTGTGTTCATAAAGAAAAGCAAAGAATTGAAGAGATTCTAGAGACAATTTTGAAGGTAGAATTGGTTTTTCATTATGGGGTACCACAAGGTCATATTTTACTCTACTGTTGTTGTTTTGGGATTATCTAAATAATTATCTTAGCTCACATTTAATTCCAAATACATGTGCTTCAGACTTTTCCAGCATTCATTTTGATTTTAATTTCAATGGACTAATTGGTATCACAAATCCAAAGACATTATCAATATGGATCTACTTTATTAGTTACTTTACTGAAAAAGTGTGGTTAAATAGTTCTTGAATAATTTTGTCATTGGTCTGTAGGGCAGGGTGAGATGAGTGACACCAAGTCATACATTTATAGGGTCAGATATTGCCTTTATTTTAAATCATGATATATATTTTGTTCGTCATGGGTTTTCTGAATTATTTTGATTTTTCAAAACACTCCATTGAAATATTATTCACCTTTCTTACTGAGATGTTTGGCACCCTGTTAAATTTTGCATCTGAGGCAAGCCTCTCACTTACCTCAGCCTAGTCCCTGTCTGGTAGGATCCTGCGTGGACTGCATCCACAGTTTATCCTTTGTTTGTTTGTTTGTTTGTTTGTTTTAAAATCAAGCAGTCACTTATTGTGAAATGTACAGGATAAATCAAGCTACGGCAGCAAATGCTTTGAAATGGATGAATGTGGGAGGAAATGGCTCTGGGGTTGATAGGGTAAATGTAATCCATGTCCACAGTCTATTTGGCTAGAGATTCCCTGGCTTATAATATTTCTGAATGACCAATGTTCTCCCAGGACAGCAGGAGGTTTGGCAGATTCATTATCTCTTTCAATTACTAGCTTTCCCATTTGGTACCCTGGAGTGATCATTAAATAAAGAGTTCACCATCAATAAGCCAGAAAATATTTATTAACCTCTAAGAACACATGCAAATGGGTGCTGGTAGCTATGACAAATACAGCAGAAGCACGGAGCATGGACTTGGGTTTTCTCTAGCCACAGTCTATTTGGGTAGATAAGATATACATTCACGGTCCATGAATTTATATTCATGGTCCATCACTGACTAGTATTAAAAAGAGTATGCAATTTTGCCTCACCTCAAATGGATGTATGCTTTCTCTGTCCATAGGCAGAAGGTGGAAGAAGCGAAACCCCTGGAGGGCAGGCGGTATCATGTCTATGACAATGGCACATTGCAGATCAACAGAACCACCGAAGAAGATGCTGGGTCATATTCATGTTGGGTAGAAAATGCTATAGGAAAAACTGCAGTCACAGCCAATTTGGATATTAGAAGTATTTTTATTTCACTGTTACTTTGCATGAATTGTCACGTGGGTTCAGTCTGTCTTCATTTGCCCAAATGGAATAATACAGTTTATGTTGGAGTGCCTGATAAATTTCTTTGAAACGTTTTTCAAAATTCCTAGATTGGGTTTCATCTAAAAGATTATTGCAAGAATTACAGAGTATGCCAATGATATGTGTGCAGCTTCATCCTATTTTAAGAGGGAACCAGGTGTCCTTAGTGACAGATGGCTGTCAATATTTAAAAATGACCTATTAACCATGCTACACCACATTTCTGTAACTATATTTTATTTCAAAAGCCAACTCAAGGTAATGTTACCAGTAATCAAGCTTTTGAGCTAAAGATTTCACAAACTCATAACTTTATAGTGACTGAGGCATGACAGAATGAGGAGGGTTTTTGATGCTCTTTTTGAGTCATAAACAGCTTTGTATTATTCCTTCTCACTTCAGGGCACGGTCCTGGGAGCTGTTGATAGTTTCTTGGGTTTCACCGATATTTTGATTTTAATATTGCTCAGAGAATCCTCAAGAAAACACAAAGAACAGAAAGGTCCTTCAGTAATAGTAGGAAGCATTTTTGTTTCTTGTGTCATGTCAATATCCCAGCCCGCTTCTCACTTCCACCTAGATAAGGGAGAGCATAGCTGTTTCATCATCTGTTTTCACTGATACCTTTTTACCCCATACATATTCTGCTGTTGTATCCACTGATGTCTTGACATTTCTTTTTTTCTCTTTTCCCATATACATCCTTCCTTCCTTCTTTTTTCATCTTTTTTTCCTTCTCTTTTGTCTTACATCCTTTTCTTATTTTGTAGTATTTGTCTCTCTGCGCCCTAAGTAAATCAATGTGCCACCCCGACAGACTATGTTTTTAAAGCACACAAATACTCTCCCATAGTATTCTCATACTTATCTCTCATGTCTTCTACATTTTCAAATGTTATGTATATTTTTCAAGATGCCCTCATGAAGTCACTGAAGATGGTGATGATTGTTTTTATACTTCAAAAAGTAAACCTATATTAAGGTTAAGCAACACAGCTAGCTGTAAGGCGCATGAAGCCTCAAATCTAAATAGAACTTTGCATTCCTATTGCCCAACACAGTGCTTGACCCAAAATGGACCTCAAAACTGCTAGTGGCCAGAGAGATGGACAGGTTTATAAACTTTCAATATGCTGTAGTGTCTATTTTACATGCAAAGACTATATACAAATCATATCAATGAAGGATTAAGGACACATTTTTTTACATATACAAAAGGCATGTTGGGAATGGAGTTAAGTGAGAGTCTATATAGTATAGTGATTGAAAGCATGAGCTTTGGCCGGGCACGGTGGCTCACGTCTATAATCCCAGCACTTTGGGAGGCCGAGGTGGGCGGATGACGATGTCAGGAGATCAAGACCATCCTGGCAAACATGGTGAAATCCCATCTCTACTAAAAATACAAAAACAAAATTAGCTGGGCATGGTGGCGGGCTCCTGTAGTCCCAGCTACTCAAGAGGCCGAGGCAGGAGAATGGAGTGAAACCGGGAGGCGGAGCTTGCAGGGAGCTGAGATCACTACTAAACTCCAGCCGCGACAGAGCTAGACTCCATCTCAAAAGAAAAAAAAAAAGAAAGCATGAGCTTTTTTAATCTCAGGCAGATTTGGGTTCAAATCCTGATTTAGCCCCTTACCAGTTAGGAAATCTTGGTCTTATGGTTTGATTTCATTTTAACCTTAAATTACATTCTGTGTAAGGTGGGAGTATTAATATTCATGAAGTTGTTATAATTATAAAATGCCACAATGAATATGCATTGCATAGCAGAGTCCTGATAGAGAAGTGCTTATTAAATTCTATTATTATTAAATGAATTTCTGGCTTTAAATTTAGAATTAGAAGTAGGATGTCAAATAATTCAGTTAAAATTAATTCAATTTAATAGTCTCTTCAAGTTTTGTGCCTGGGATAACAATTAATTTTATTAACACTTTCCGTTTTTAACCAGTTCCTTGAGAAAAATGTACATAGCAAATATCAGAGTATAATTAGGAGGTCAGCTTGTACAGTTGGTCTGTGGGAGGTCCCCCAAAATGCCTAATGCCACATTAAGAGTATACCTACTTTTAACATAGCCTTAAAGAGTAAGGATTGTATGTTTTGAAACAATCATAATGAAGCAAACATTTTTTAAGGCAGCCATATACTAATCTTTGAGTTTCATAAAGTTGATAACCACAAATTTATTTTTGTTTCAAATTATCACTTACTGTAATTCATTCAACAGGAGATTTAGCAACACGTATTGAGTGCCTACGATATACAGGCTCCCTTCTAGGCTGTGAGGATACCACAGTGTTACAAAACAGGCACAGGCCCTACCTTTCCAAGGCTTAATTTCCAGTTCCCCACCTTCATGTTGATATATCATCCATGCATGGGCTTGAACATTTACCCTCAGGTTTCTGAGTTAATAATAAACATGCTAATAGAGAATCAACTATCCCCTTTCCTTTACAGTGCTTTGATTAAATATCCAGAAGCACTTGAAGGAGAAATTATATTGTTTTCAAATTCTAGAGACATTTGTTTGCTCGTAGTTTGCTTACTCCCTTGCCCAAGAAATAATGAGGGAAATTCCTAAACTATTAATTGATATTTCCACTTAAATTTTGTCAGATGTTCAAGCCTGGATAGAAAGAAAATAATAACGATATACAATGTTAGGAAATTACAGTGGGAGAAACCCTGCATGAGGATTGGACTGTTATGGTGACAGTTTGGGTTACTTAAATTGCAGGCACTTAATAATAAAGTAAGCTATGCTTAGTTCTAACTAATATCTTTTTTTGGTAAAAACAGATGCTACAAAACTTAGAGTTTCTCCTAAGAATCCTCGTATCCCCAAATTGCATACGCTTGAATTGCATTGTGAGAGCAAATGTGACTTACATTTGAAACACAGTTTGAAGTTGTCCTGGAGTAAAGATGGAGAAGCCTTCGAAATTAATGGCACAGAAGATGGCAGGTAGGTAAACTATTATGATGTGTCATAATATTTGCTTGGGTGGAACACTTTGCATTTGAAAAAAAAGTTCTAGGCCAGGCGCAGTGACTCACGCTTGTAATCCCAGCACTTTGGGAGACTGAGGTGGGTGGATTCCTTGAGGCCAGGAGTTCAAGACTAGCCTGATCAACATGGTGAAACCCCATCTCTACTAAAAATACAAAAATTAGCCAGGCATGGTGGTGTGCACCTGCAATCCCAGCTACTCGAGAGGCTGGGGCACAAGTATCGCTTGAACCCAGGAGGTGGAGGCTGCAATGAGCCGAGGTCATACCACTGCACTCCAGCCTGGATGACAGAGTGAGACTCTGTCCAAAAAAAAAAAAAAAAAAAGTCTAAAAGTATTCATACTGAAATAAAAACAAAACTGAGTAATATTTCTGTCTTCAAGTCACTCCAATCTCCTATCATATATTTATCATCCTGTTTTTGCTACTGACTTTTCATGTAACATGTATCATTCTGTTAGTGTGTGAAATAGAAACCACTCTAAGTAACTGAGAAGAATTGCATGGGCTTGGATGCTTGCAAAAAAGGCTGAGAGCTGCATGGGCGTGGATGCTTGCCAAAAAAAAAAAAAGAGAGAGAGACTGGAGGAGCTAGGCCTAGAAGAGGTTGCATACTAGTCTTCTACGTTCTTGATCGCAAAGCCCTGCAGCTGCAATCCAGGTGTCTGGAAACTGCTGCCATCTTCGTGGCCACCTCACCCCATTGGTACTACTTGTGAGTCCTGCCACTGCCAACTCTCATGTATGCCAGAACCACTATCTGCTTCCACTGGCCTGGAGAAGATGGCGTCCATTTTCCTTCTACTTTTCAATCTCACTTGAGTTTATTTAACTCACTAGCAAAACCCAAATCATATCTGGCATTCTTCCTGTCAGAAAGTACTGAGAAGCGTAACTTTGAATCTGTCAAACTCTGTATAGGGAATATAGACAAAATATAAAGGAGAACATATAGAGGAAAGTGTGAATGGATGCTTCATAGCACTAGACAGTATCAAACACATCAAAGAAATAAAACATCAGCATTTGCTGAATGTCTACTCTCTTTTGAAAATATGTGAAAGTCAGCTTTGCATGCTTTGGCATTGTTACCAAATAAGGGTTAAAACTTAACCATGTTAGAGCCACATCTCACCTCTCATTAGTTTTGTAATTTATTGCTCTGTAAAACTAAAAAGCTGAAAATGTTTAGATAGGACATGTGCTGCTTGCATGAGACAGCAACAGTGCCATGGGTAAGATCATAACCTCTGAAGCTCAATGGCTCAGATTCAAATCTCAGCTCAGTCACTTATTAGATCTTTGAACTTAGACAAGCTGCTTAACATCTCTGTGCCTTAGTTTTACATCCCATAACATAGTTTGAATTAAAAGTATTGAAGAGATACTTTCATTAGAGGGTTAACAATACCAAGCACTTAGAAAACGTTAACATAGAGAGCACTTAGAAAATACCAAGTGCACAGCCCATTTTTGCTCTTGTGATTTGTACTACTAATTTCTTCATTTTTACCTTATGACAAATTTCTTTTTTTAATTTTTGTTTTTCTTTATGTCTTCTTTAAAAAATGGGATACATGAACAGAACGTGCAGGTTTGTTACATAGGTATACATGTGCCATGGTGGTTTGCTGCACCTATTGACCTGTCCTTTAAGTTCCCTCCCCTTGCCCTCCATACCCCAAAATTCCCTGGTATGTGTGATTCCACTATCTGTGTCCATGTGTTCTCATTGTTCATCTCCCACTTGTTTGCTGAGAATGATGGCTTCCAGCTTCATCCATGTCCCTGCAAAGGACATGATCTCATTCCTTTTTATGGCTACATAGTATTCCATGGTGTATATGTACCATATTTTCTTTATCCAGCCTATCACTGATGGACCTTTGTGTCAGTTTCATGTCTTTACTATGGTAAACAGTGCTGCAATAAACATATATGTGCATGTGTCTTTATAGTAGAATGATATATATTCCCTTGGGTATATAGCCAGTAATGTGATTGCTGGGTCAAATGGTATTTCTGGTTCTAGATCCTTGAGGAATTACCATACTGTCTTCCACAATGGTTGAACTAATTTACATTCCCACCAACAGTGTAAAAGTGTTCCTTTTTCTGCACAGTCTCACCAGCATCTGTTGTTTCTTGACTTTTTAATAATCCCCATTCTGACTGGCATGACATGGTTTCTCATTGTGGTTTTGATTTGCATCTCTCTGATGATCGGTCATGTTGAGCTTTTTTTTCATGTGTTTGTTGGCCATGTAAATGTCTTCTTTTGAGAAGTGTCTGTTCATATTCTTTGCCCACTTTTAGATGGGGTTGTTTGTTTATTTCTTGTAAATATGTTTAAGTTCCTTTTAAATTATGAATATTAGACCTTTGTCAGATGGGTAGATTGTAAAAATGTTCTTCCATTCTGTAGGTTGCCTATTCACTCCGATGATAGTTTCTTTTGCTGTGCAGAAACGCTTTAGTTTGATTAGATCACATTTGCAAATTTTGGTTTCTGTTGCAATTGCTTTTGGCATTTTCATCATGAAGTCTTTGCCCATGCCTATGTACTGAATGGTACTGCCTAGGTTTTCTTCTAGGGTTTTTATGGTTTTGGGTTTTACATTTAAGTCTTTAATTCATTTTGAGTTAATTTTTGTATAATGCGTAAGGAAGGGGTTCAGTTTCAGTTGTTTGCACGTCTAGCCAGTTTTCCCAGCACCATTTGTTGAATAGGAGATCCTTTACCCAGTACTTGGATTTGTCAGTTTTGTCAAAGATCAGATGGTTGTAGATGTGTGGTGCTATTTTTGAGGTCTCTGTTATGCTCCATTCGTCTATATGTCTGTTTTCATACCAGTAGCATGCTGTTTTGGTTACTGTAGCCTTACAGTATAATTTGAAGTCAGGTAGTGTGATGCCTCCAGATTTGTTCTTTTTGCTTAGGATTGTTTTGTCTATATGGAGTCTTCTTTGATTACGTATGAAATTTAAAGTAGGTTTTTTTCTAATTCTGTGTAGTATGTCAATGGTAGTTTGATGGGAATAGCGTTGAATCTATAAATTACTTTGGGCAGTGTGGCCATTTTCATGATATTAATTCTTTGTATCCATGAGGATGGAATTTTTTTTTCATTTGTGTATGTCCTTTCTTATTGCCTTGAGCAGTGGTTTATAGTTCTCCTTGAAGAGGTCCTTTGCATCCCTTGTTAACTGTATTCCTAGGTATTTTATTCTCTTTGTAGCAATTGTGAATGGACGTTTATTTATGATTTGGCTCTCTGCTAGTCTATTACTGGTGTAAAGGAATACTTGTGATTTTTGCACATTGATTTTGTATCCTGAGACATTGCTGAAGTTGCTTATCAGTTCAAGGAGTTTTGGGGTGGAGACAGTGGAGTTTTCTAAATATAAAATCATGTCATCTGCAAATAGAAACAATTTGACTTCCTCTCTTCCTATTTGAATACCCTTTATTTTTTTCTTTTGCCTGATTGCCCTGGCCAGAACTTCCAATACTGTGTTGAATAAGAATGGTGAGAGAGGGCATCCTTGTCTTGTACTGATTTGCAAAGGGAATGCTTCCAGTTTTTGCCCATTCAATATGATATTGGCTGTGGGTTTATCATAAATAGCTCTTATTATTTTGAGATGTGTTCCATCAATACCTAGTTAATTGAGAGTTTTTAACATGAAGGGATGTTGAATTTTATCAAAGGCCTTTTCTGCATCTACTGAGATAATCATGTGGATTTTGTCTTTGGTTCTGTTTATGTGATGAATTGCATTTACTGATTTGAATATGTTGAATCATCCTTGAATCCCAGAGATGAAGCTGACTTGTTCACGGTGGATAAGTTTTTTGATGTGCTGCTGGATTCAGTCTGCCAGTATTTTATTGAGGATTTTCACATCAATGTTCATCAGGGATATTGGCCTGAAGTTTTTGTTTTTTGATGTGTCTCTTCCTGGTTTTGGTATCAGGATGATGTTGGCTTCACAAAATGAGTTAGGGAGGAGCCCCTCCTTTTCAATTGTGTGGAATAGTTTCAGAAGAAATGGTAACAGCTCCTCTTTGTACTTCTGGTAGAATTCGGCTGTGAATCCATCTGGTCCTGGGCTTTATTGCCTGGTAGACTATTAATTACTGCCTCAATTTCAGAATTTGCTATTGGTCTGTTCAGGGATTCAACTTCTTCCTGATTTAGTATTGGGAGGGTGTGTGTGTCCAAGAATATATCCATTTCTTCTAGATTTTCTAGTTTATTTTCATAGAGGTGTTTATAGTATTCTTTGACGGTAGTTTGCATTTCTGTGGGGTCAGTGGTGATGTCGCATTTATCATTTTTTATAGTGTCTATTTGATTTTTCTCTCTTTTCTTCTTTATCAGTCTAGCTAGTTGTCTATCCATTTTGTTAATTAAAAAAAAAAAGCCTACAACTCTTGGATTCATTGATTTTTGGAGGATTTTTTGTATCTCTTTCTCCTTCAATATTTCTTGTCTTCTGTTAGCTCTTGGATTAGTTTGCTCTTACCTCTCTGGCTCTTTTAATTGTGATGTTAGCATGTGGATTTGACATCTTTCTAGCTTTGTGATGTGGGCATTTAGTGCTATAAATTTCCCTCTTAACACTGCTTTAGCTGTGTCCCACAGACTGTGGTACATTGTGTCTTTGTTCTCATTGGTTTCAAAAATCTTCTTAATTTCTGCCTTAATGTCAGTATTTACCTAGGAGTCATTCAGGAGCAAGTTTATCAATTTCCATGTAGTTGTGTGATTTTGCATGAGTTTCTTAATCCTGAGCTCTAATTTGGTTGCACTGTGGTCTGAGAGACTGTTTGTTATGATTTACAGTGTTTTGTATTTGCTGAGGAGTGTTTTGTTTCCAATTATGTGGTCAGTTTTAGAATAAGGGTGATATGGTGCTGAGAAAAATGTATATTCTGTTAATTTGGGGTGGAGAGTTCTGTAGATGTCTCTTAGGTCTGCTTGGTTCAGAGCTGAGTTCAAGTTCTGAATATCCTTGTTAATTTTCTGTCTCATTGATATGCCTAATATTGGCGGTGGGTTGTTGAAGTCTCCCACTATTATTGTATGGGAGTCTAAGTCTCTGTATGTCTCTAAGAACTCGTTTTATGAAACTGGTTGCTCCTGTTTTGGGTGCATATATATTTAGAATAGTTAACTCTTCTTGTTGAATTGTTCCCTTTACCACTCTGTAATGTCCTTCTTTGTCTTTTTTGATCTTTGTTGGTTTTAAGTTTGCTTTGTCAGAGACTAGGATTGCAAACACTGCTTTGTTTTGCTTTCCATTTGCTTGGTAAATTTTCCTTCATCCCTTTATTTTGAACCTATGTGTATCTTTGCACGTGAGATGGGTCTCCTGAATACAGCACACAGATGAGTCTTGACTCCTTATCTGATTTACCAGTCTGTGTCTTTTAATTGGGCTATTTAGTGCATTTACATTTAAGTTTAGGATTGTTATGTGTGAATTTGATCCTGTCATCATGATGCTGCTCGGTCATTTTGCTCATTAGTTGGTGAAGTTTCTTCAGCATGTCATTGGTCTTTATATTTTGGTGTGTTTTTACATGACTGGTTCTGGTTTTTCCTTTCCATATTTAGTGCTTTTTTTCAGGAGATCTTGCAAGGCAGGCCTGGTGGTAATGAAATCTCTCAGCATTTGTTTGTCTGAAAAGAGTTTTATTTCTCCTTCACTTGTGAAGCTTAGTTTGGCAGGATATGAAATTCTGGGCTGAAAATTCTTTTCTTTAAGAATATTGAATATCGGCCCCCACTCTCTTCTAGCTTGTAGAGTTTCTGCTGAGAGATCCACTGTTAGTCTGATGGGCTTCCCGTTGTAAGTGACCTGGCCTTTCTCTCTGGCTGCCTTGAACATTTTTTCCTTCATTTCAACCTTAGAGAATCTGATGATTATGTGTCTTGGGGTTGATCTTCTTATGGAGTATCTTAGTGGTGTACTCTGTATTTCCTGAATTTGCATGTTGGCCTGTCTTGCTAGGTATGGGAAGTTCTCCTGGATAATATTCGGAAGTGTGTTTTTCAACTTGTTTCCATTATACCCATCTCCTTCAGGTACTCCAATCAGTTGTAGGTTCAGTCTTTTTATGAAGTCCCATATTTCTTGAAGGCTTTGTTCATTCCTTTTCATTCTTTTTTTCTCTAGTCTTGTCTGCACACCGTATATCAGCAAGGTGGTCTTCAAACTCTCATGTCCTTTCTTCCACTTGGTAGCTTTGGCTCTTGATACTTGTGTATGCTTCATGAAGTTCTCCTGCTGTATTTTTCAGCTCCATCAGGTCATTTATGCTCCTCTCTGAACTGGTTATTCTAGTTAGCAGCTCCTGTGACCTTTTATCAAGGTTCTTAGCTTCCTTGCATTGCGTTAGAACATGCACCTTTAGCTCAGCATAGTTTTTTATTACCCATCCTCTGAAGCCTACTCCTGTCAATTCATCTGCCTCATCCTCCATCCAGTTCTGCGCCCTTGCTGGAGAGATATTGTGATCATTGGGAGGAGAGGTCTTTTGGGTTTTTAGCATTTTTTTTGTTGTTATTGATTCTTTCTCATCTTCATGAATTTGTCTAACTTCTAACTTTGAGGCTGCTGACCCTTGGATGGGGTTTTTATGGGAACTTTTTGCTGCTGATGCTGTTGTTTTTGCTTTCTTTTCTTTCT
>NW_012114711.1:3619173-3670239 GCF_000951035.1 Colobus angolensis palliatus
TCTTTCTTTCTTTCTTTCTTTCTTTCTTTCTTTCTTTCTTTCTTTCTTTCTTTCTTTCTTTCTTTCTTTCTTTCTTTCTTTCTTTTTCCTTCAATGGTCAGATCCATCTTCTGCAAGGCTGCTGCAGTTTGCTGGGGGTCCACTTCAGGCTCTGTTCATCTGGTTCACTCCTGTGCCTGGAGATGTCACTCGAGGAGGGTGGAGAACAGCCAAGATGGGTGCCTGCTCCTTTTTGTGGGATCTCAGACCTCAAGGGTCACCAAACTGATGCCAGTAGGATCACTCTTATATAGGATGTCTGACAACCCCTGTTGGAGGGTCTCACCCAGTTGGGTGGTACGGGGAATAGGACCTGTCTAATGAAGCACTTTGTCCCTTGGTGTGGGGGATGTGCTTCACTAGGGAGAAATCCACTCGTCTGGGCTGCCCGGATTCCTCAGAACTACCAGGAGGAGAGGCTAAGTCTGCTGGTCTGCAGAGACCGTGGCCACCCCTCCCCCTAGGGGCTCAGGCCCAGGGAGATCTGGGTTCTGTCCCTGAGCCTCTTCATTCTGCTTGTCTCATTTCTGTTGCTTGCTTGGTCTACCTTGGTATTTATGTGTGAGCCACCTCTATGCAAAGGCATTGGTCTCAGCCTTGGTACTTAATTTATTCTCTCCCCTCCTTCCTATATATACAAAGGTTTGCAGAAAGGCAGTGTATGTATTACAACCAGTTCTCATTGAAACACGAAATTAATCATATACATCTAAAGGCTACGCTTTGCAATACAGATCTCCAGCCTCAGGTTAGGTCTCCGCTGCTCTGCCAATGGCTCAGATAAGCCTAAATTCTGCCTCTTTTGTTACTACTGCGTGACTATCCGGGGTCTTCCACGTGACCTCTGGGCTACAGCCAAGAAGGGAATCAGATACCCATGGCTTGTTAGTAATATGACATGTACATTTAGGCTTTGAACCCGGAAGCCCTAAGCAGCCTTTTCACGTGGCCCAGTTTTACAATTCCCGCAGGATGCAAGAGCTGACACTGGCTGGAATTATTGGAGTTCCTGAAGGGAAGCCCGGCTCAAGGAGGAATGAGGGTCAGGGTCAGGCCTGAAGAGGCATAGAGTCTGCCACAGTGGGTGTGTTGGGCTGTGGGGGACATGTCTTGGGACCGAGCCATGCAGCCTCCCTGGCTCCAGCAGGGGAAAAAGCACAGCCTGGAGCTATAGATATGAATGTTGCCTTTTCCCGACCCAGGTTGCTTAGCGTGTTACGCAGTTGCGATTCCCAGTGCTGGCTGCTGCCCCTCTCCTAAGGAGCTCAACTGGCTTAGGCAGCAGGCAGCTGCAGCTGTGGGGCTGGCCTCCCCTCCCTCCAGGAGCTCAGTAGGCTTAAGCAGATCCTAGCTGAGAGGCTGTTGAGAATCTGTGGGGCTCTGGGATTGTGACGCTAGACCCAGTGGCTTGAGTTTGTGACTGGGGTCTTCTAATCCATGTATTTCACAGTTCCGTGGAAAAAGCACTGTATCCGCCTCTGGCTGGGTAACACACTCACTCACCACGTCCCTTTGCTCGGGGGAGGGGTCTCCCCCGCCCCGCTGTGGCTCTCAGGTGGACCACTGCACCACACTCTTCTTCCCTTGTCTCCGTGGATCACGCCAGCCTCCTAGTCATTTCTGATAGCAGAAACCTGGATACCGTGGTTGCCAGTGAAGGATTCACACACTTGCTATGGTTCTTTTCCATGGGAACATCGCAACACAGCCCCCTGCCCGCTCCTCCTCCCCTCCCCGCCCGCTGTCCCCGCCCCACCAGCCATTTCTTCATTCTGCTTGTCTCATTTCTGTTGCTTGCTTGTTCTACCTTGGTATTTATGTGTGAGCCACCTCTATGCAAAGGCAGTGGTCTCAGCCTTGGTACTTAATTTATTCTCTCCCCTACTTCCTATATATACAAAGGTTTGCAGAAAGGCAGTGTGTGTATTACAACCAGTTCTCATTGAAACGCGAGATTAATTATATCCATCTAAAGGCTACGCTTTGCAATACAGATCTCCAGCCTCAGGTTAGGTCTCTGCTGCTCTGCCAACTGCTCAGATAAGCCTAAATTCTGCCTCTTTTGTTACTACTGCGTGACTATCCGGGGTCTTCCACGTGACCTCTGGGCTACAGTCAAGAAGGGAATCAGATACCCATGGCTTGTTAGTAATATGACATGTACATTTAGGCTTTGAACCCAGAAGTCCTAAGCAGCCTTTTCACGGGGCCCAGTTTTACAGTTCTCGCAGTATGCAAGAGCTGACACTGAAATGAACCTCTGGCTATCTGAGTGGACTGAGCAAGTGACACAGATGTCCTGCCAATTTCCCTAAACGAGTAGCACGGATAAAGGACAATAACCTTAGCTCAGAAGAGGCCCCAGGAGTGAGGAAGGCTGGGAGTAACTGCTGCTGGCTGGCCCTGACTGCTGCCAAGGGCAGGCATGGAGATATAGCAGGGAGTAGAAGTCACAGGTATCTGCTAACTTTCTAGAAGGCCATATCAGTAACCTCATGCTTCTTACCTTCTGCTGAGACACCTTCTTATTATTATGCAGAAGACCAGAAGCTTTAACCTAAAGGGAGGTTAAATTTCTAATCAAATATACATGATGAGAAGTGAAAATTCCTTCTCTCTTCTCTCTTGTCCCCTTTCTTGTGCAGGGATGCAGTAAGTGCTGGGAACTGCCACTCTGAACCATTAGACCTATGGGGCTTCGTCTTATGTTAGTACTTCCCATACACGCTTTCTCTCTTTAGTCCTCGTAATAATGCTATTAGGTAGATTGAAATGCCCCCAAGGAATTTTCTGTGGATTTCCAACCTGCAGGTGGCTGTAGGCCATATAAAATATAGACCATACACTATGGTTATGAAAAATGAAATGGAGCATGGATATGAAACCATTTTTAGAATTTATACCATGCTTAACAAAGGTAGTGGGGACTGTTCATAACTGGAGGCAAAGTGAGGGACCTAGCCCTGTGGGAGAGACCACTGTAGCATGAAAAGTGGGATATACTGATAACTAGGAGGGCGTGGGAGGAAGGGGCATTGAGAATCCAGTGGGAGGGTTTTTCCTTGGCATCAAATAGGAGCTGCTTTTTTTCCCCTCCAGAAATAGTGGCAAATGAAAGAGGGAGGGGAGAAGTTGGAGATGCAAAGATTATAAGACAATCATAGTGAAAGCTTTCTTTCTAACAAATTAGGAAAGAAGGTAATTTGTTCAAGCAGAGAGGCAGGAGAAATGGGAGTTGGGAATATTAAAACATCAACCATGAGAAATGTGATTAGCGATAAGCCAAAAATGAATGAAATCCATTTGATTAATATTATTAGTAACACTCTCTGAGCACATACTCCGCCAGGCTGTATACACTAATCACTTTATGTACTTTACCTCATTTAATTCTCCTAAAGAGAAAGAAAATATTGTTATCCCCATTTTTCAGATAAGATGAATTAGGCTCAATGTTTTATTCAAGGTTGTACAAATAATAATTGATGGAACTGAGCCGCAAACACAGGTCTCCAAAGAGAGAATCATTTTGTCATGGTGCCTTCAGTGAAACACGGATATTACTCAGCTGAACAGGGTAAGACAAGATTGGCTGCTAACATGGATTAGGGACTAGCAGACAGGATACTGCAAATGAAGGAGTTGAGTGGTTTTAGTGGATACATTTCTCAGGCAAGGTAATTAAGCAGGTGAAGGCAAACAGAGGAAAAGATTGGGACACAAAGATGTGAAGATGCTTTTTAGCTGCTTCTAAGACTTCAGGTGCTACAAGAGTAGAAATGATGCAACTTTTTAAAGCAGAATCCAACTGACCTACGATGGGAACACAATGTGAGGGAGAAATAAGTGATTGTTTTCTTAGGCATGGAGAATTTGGAGCTGTCTGTTATTGCAGCACAACATAGTGTGACCCTGCTAAGGCAAATAGTTGTCAGATTTTGATGTGTGGCAGAATTATCTAGGCTTCATGTTCAAATGCAATGGCCCTTGCCCCATCTCCAAATATACTGATTTGGAACCTGGACTGAGGCTGGAACATTATATTTTTAATAAGTTCTTTAGGTATACCATACCTACTGCATTTCGAGGACTAGTGAGGCACCCAACCTTGATTAATTTCAGGCACCTAAGGTACATTTGTGAGACTGGAAACAAGGCATAATGCAACTATGACTTGCCAAAAAATTGGTAGCTTTCTTCTCTGGCCTGAAGCACCCCATGCCAGAGTTCAAATCTTGGCAAGATTTCAGCTACTATGGACTTTCATGCAGGGCACAAAGGCCCTATTTCAAGAGGTTATTAAAGTCTATTCTTTCATCTACTGAGGTAAATTTTTCAAAAATTGTCAGGATATGCAATATTCTAATATTGAATCAAATGGACACCTGACTAACATGACCTGAGATGTTAATTCATGTCAAAGTTTTATTATGTCTAGAATTATAGTGAGATTCTTGATTAACAATTCAAGGTAATATTGGTTGGCAAATCTTTTCATTATTGGTGTAGGAATAAGGGCTGATTCTGTCTATAATCAAAATAACTATGTTTCATTTCATTGCAATTTAAAGTAGGTTTATATAATTCAAAATTCCCAGCATTTTATATGAAATGTACATTAAAAATATTAATTATGTGAGCCTCCTTTCCTCCTCACAAGGATGACACTATTTAAATTATTTCAACAAAATGCGAATTATTGTGAATACATTTTACATTTTATGGAACTTGAAAAATACTTTAATAGTTATGTCGACAAAACAAAGGTACAGGGTAAAAGGTGAAATTTATAAAGAAGCAATTTTCTCATAATAAACCTGATCGCAAATTGGTAAAAGAACAAATGATAAAAAGCGAGGTGAAATGATTTGCGAAAAGAAGTACTACACTGCCATCTACTGTTCACATAAGTCATATGCTTTAATTGCTATCAGATCTTAATGTGCATTCTACTTGGGAGTGGAGGGGCAGAGAAAGGAGAAACTTGTGAAAAACTGAGATTATCAGACTCCATCTCAGGTATTGTGGTTCTGTGGAATGGAGATGGAGTTCAGGAATCTGCCTTTGTAAGAAGCACTCCAATTGAGCCTGTATAGGTGGTTCCCTAAACATACCTTAAGAATTACTCAAATATATCTTGGCCATTGTAAGGTATGATGCCAGGCAACACACGGTTCCATCAGTGACCCGTGCAAACAGATGGTTAGATTTCATAGTAATTTTTAATGTGATTTTGTTTATGGCTATGTAGACATTTGTGTATGCTAGAATAATTTTTTATCTCCAGGTTTCAACTGTGGCATTCTCTAATCGAATTTGCACTGCATAAATTTGGTTTTCACTCTTAGATCGTTTTCAATGAGGAATATGCATTTTTAAAAGGATTGGGTTTCTATTATTTCTATTGTTTTCCTTCTCATCATGTACTCACTTTTTTTCTGACAGGATAATTATTGATGGAGCTAATTTGACCATATCTAATGTAACTTTAGAGGACCAAGGTATTTACTGCTGTTCAGCTCATACTGCTCTAGATAGTGCTGCAGATATAACTCAAGTAACTGTTCTTGGTAAGTGCACTAACTAATGAGAAATCTGTTCATTTCTACATTTCTGATTAAATTCCATTGTTCCTGGTCAATATAGCTAACAATTATTTGAGCCCCTGCACATATATTGTTAATTTGAAATTTTTGTTTCAAAAAGAGCAACACAATTTCAAATCCTTTCTCCTCTTTTCATATAAAAGAAGTTAATTAATGCTTAATTTTTTCCCCTACGTGTGTTAATTTGACAATAGCAGTGGGAGGTAAGTGATGCTATCAACAGAAAGAAAAATAAAGCATGCTTGAGTTCCTAGCACTCTTGAGCTACTCTTTCCTGGTGTACAAAGAAATGGGGCTGAGGAATGGAGGTGGGCTAGATTGGAGGATCTCGGTAGGGGTTGAGAGGTGGATGCACGGTGGTCATCTCTAACCTAAAGGCACAGGCTGAGTTCCCAGGGTTCCTGGAAGGACGGGGAGGAACTTCCAGCATTCTACAAAGGTATGTCTTTGATTTTTGTTGTTGTTGTTAATGAAAGTACTAATTAGGAAACAGTGTGCACACTTCACTAGTGTATTCAATGCAGTTACCCCTGAAATCACCAATGTTTAAAGCTCTTAGATCATCTAGATCATCTGCTGGATGTTTTCCAAAATTTCCCTTTCAGATTCACTCTCTACCAGCTCTTTGACCTAGAAAGGTTTCTTGTAAGGACAACATCAGCAAACCACTTGCCTTCCAGCTATTATTTGGTTCAGTAAGTGGAGGGCCATTTGGAGTGTTGTATTGATTCTCCCTACTTCCGTCCCGTGGACTGGCTGTGTTCCACTGCCAAAGTCATAGCTCCTGTAGACAGGGTCTCCTCACACCATTCCTTCTGATGGGACTCTAACAGCCGCATCCCACCACCAATATTTCAAGTCTCTCTCACACCCAACCTACCGAACATCCTGCCCACATCTTTTAAAAGATGTTTTATTAAAACGTTTTGGAACTATCCTAAATTTGTGTGAATTATTCATTAATTTTCTGTGGGAACCCTAACAGCTACAGACATTTGTTCTGTTTCAGTGGCCACCATTTAGTCTTTCCTTTTGTTTGCAGATATTCCTTAAAAGTATTGGTTTTGCCCCCCTTTCTTTATCATATGTCTACATTAATCACTGTTATTAACAGACCTTTGTATCCTTAGCACTCCAGCTGTTGGGACCCACTGTTAGGTTGTGAACAAGGGAGGTGGTGGTACAGACTGCAGGAGAAAATTCAGTCTCTTCTGAGACAGGCTGTTAAAAAAATGGGTCAACAGGCTGGATCTCTTCAAGTGAAGCAAATGGCCACCCCGCCTCAGGTGAAACAAATAGCCATCAAGTTGGGTTCTAAAAATAAAAGCGCAGTTTCCACTCGTAGAAGGTATGAATTTATAGAGTTGTAGAGTTGGCTCTGTAGAATTGTACCTTCAGGCAAAATGTTTGGCCCGTGGGTATTTGAGCATTTTCAGTTCTCTCCAAACAGAAACGTTTAATCCCCTAATGACGATTTCAACAGTAATTCATCAGATAAAGTAGTTGAGCTTCAGATACACTGGAATTCATCCCAGGCCCAGTGAGTAGAGGGGTGAGTTCAGGCTCTGTGTGCTTTGTCCCTAAGTATTTTGAACAATGGCAGCCACCAAAGGGACTGAGTCTCCTGCTGCTTGGTGCTTCCCTTCTCAATTTCCTTACAAAATTTAAAATTTCATTCTTGCGATTAGGCTGCCATTTTTGGAACTATTAATTTTTTAAAATTCTACATACATTTTGCCTACGATTATATGTACTGTTTATGTATGCACTAATCTGCCAATGTTTACAGAATAAAAATAAAAATAACATTTGAATAAAAATAAATTTTGAACTTTATTGTTTAAAATTTACATTCGTTTTTCTTTAGACCAACTTCTGATTAACCAAAGCATCTCTCAACAATTGACAATAATAAATAATTATATAGACACATGTGAGGTTTCTAAAAGACTATGTTTTCCCTCCTGGAAAACAATTTTTAAAAGCATATACTTGATTAAAATAACTTTAATCAAAAGTTATTTTTAAAAGCATTGACATAAACATGCTTTCAGGATATCATTTTTTAAAAGTCTCAGTTGCAAGTTCATCAGTTCTAGCTCCATAGGATTCTCAGAGGAGCCCGATTTTAATGTCAGATGTAACATGCAGCCTTAGTTTACTTCAGGAAACTTCAGAAATTAGTGGACTCAGTAAATACTGAAGAGAAACTGAAGTTCTTTGAGCTCAGAGATTCTGAAACCTATTGAAGAAATAACTTAAGAAATAACTTTTTATTTAAGGCTTTAATGTTTGGAGTCTTGAACCACAGTTTTTAAAATGCATGTTCTCTATTCTGAATTGGAAACAATGCTTTTTGTCAATGTAAATTTCTAACAATTAACAAATATTCAGGAGGAGCAATAGACGGTGCTTTCCACCAGGAGAAGAAAGAGCCATCGAAAGGCTACATTACATAATACCTTCCTTTACTCTTCTGCAAAAAGATAAAAGTCCTCCAATACTTGAGAGAATTCAAATCAAATTTTAAGAGTAAAGGCCTTTAGCAATAAGATTGTTGCTTTATTTTCAAAGTACCAGAAATTTTCATTTTCTTTAGCACTGGAAAATTTGTGATCATTTACTTACTTAATTTTCCAGTTTCTGTCACAACATTTAACAATGTCAGATCTCCCTCTTCCTATAGAAACTGCCTTCCTACTCCTTTAGAGAACTCCAGGTCAAGAAGGTATCAAAGTTGCTATAATGAAAATTCATTGTTATCAATGACGATAAAAATCCAATGCAGTTGCAAAAAAGAAAGGCAGAGCTCATGTTCTCTCTCTTTTTCTGTAACCATAGGACCTAATTTTTGTTGATTTAATATAATAATTATACGCATGATTGAAGTAATAATATCTTTTTCACTGATTTATTTAGTTACAAAACATTTATGTGTGAGGCACTGTGGGCAACGCAAAGCATAATAAAATATGACCCCTACTCTTGGAGTTGAATCAGGCATAAAAACAAATATGAACTGGACATATAGAAATGATTCATTTGAGATACATCATGTTTCTCAAACTTGAGTATGCCTAATCGCCATCCAAATAACTTGTTTGCAAACACAGATTCCTTGGTCCACCTTCCTCAGTAAGCCACAAATAGGGCCTAGGAATCTTCATTGTTATTAACTACTCCCAAAAGAATTCTGATGTCCCTGGTCAAGGATAACCCCTTGAGACCATAATCAGAGAAGAGGGAGGTAATATGGTCCACTGGGGAGTACATGTGAAGATGCTGCAGTTTACAAAGATCCCCAGACCCCAGAGGCTGATGCGATTGAGCATAGTGGAGACATGGGTCCAGAAAAGAAGGGTTTTTATGGAACCAAACTGGGGTCACCAACCCAGTGCAGTAAGACCAGGTGTCTAAACTGAGGTTTGCAGTGGAAGAAAGGAACACTTATCTGCAGGGCACCAAACAAGAACGGGTCAGTTCACGCTTAAGTCCCAACCTCCGCGATGGCTTGCAGATGAGGGTGTCTAAAAGTGGGAGTAAATTTCAGGAAAGCAAATGCTACAGGCAAAAAAGTAAATTAATACTTTGAGGTTACACATTGGTTTATACCTAAAAGGGTGAGGTATCTTGAAGTGGGGATGGGACATGGCTTACTTAGGTAGATTCTAAGATGTTCTGATTTGCAATTGGTTAAGGAAGAGAGGCTTTATTTAAAAATTGGGAGTCAACCAAAAAGAAGATTAACTCTGACTCATGGACATGGCTCTCTTGAGGCCCCTCAGGAAGAAATTTACAAAAAAATGATGGTCAGAGCTCAGACTTCAGTTTCCCCTTATCTGAAGTCTCCATGCCAGCAAACGTATTTGGTGACAGTCTGGGTTCCAGAAAAACAACTTAGAGACATATATGAAGACATTATCTTCAGTTTCTATAGGGGAGCCAAGTCAATCCCTGTGACTCTAGTTTCCTTGGCTATTGTTTAAAGCTACATTACCTTCATTCTTATCAAGCTGTTTATTTACTTCTTAGGGCTAGCTAGGTGCCTGAATTAGCCTTGAAACTCCACCTTTCACTTCCATATGTCGGGGGCTCCCCAGGTCCCGAAGAGAGTCATAACTGCTCTGTCTCAGGGTAGCTGGCAATGTGTCTGAGGAAGGGAATCAGATAAGCAAAGGCAATTATCTACATTTTCCCTCCCTTTGTTAATTAGATGTTCCGGATCCACCTGAAAACCTTCACTTGTCTGAAAGACAGAACAGGAGTGTTCGGCTGACCTGGGAAGCTGGAGATGACCACAATAGCAATATTAGCGGTAGGAAGACTTGGGATAACTGTTTTCATTACTCTGGATACTCAAAATTAATAGTGAAGCCATTTTTTAACCAGCCTTAGTGGATTATTCTTCTTATAACATCCTTTTGAACTTTTAATATTGGGTATAAATTTTGGTATAACTTATCCATACTCCATATATTCTAATGTTTCTTTCCCCGTTTTAATGTTTTTCCCAGAGTATATTGTTGAATTTGAAGGAAACAAAGAAGAGCCTGGAAGGTGGGAGGAACTGACCAGAGTCCAAGGAAGGAAAACCACAGTTATCTTACCTTTGGCTCCATTTGTGAGATACCAGTTCAGGGTCATAGCCATGAATGAAGTAGGGAGAAGTCAACCTAGCCAGCCATCAGACCATCATGAAACACCGCCAGCAGGTATGCAGGTTCTCACATCAGGTTTCTAACAAAATATTTGTTTGTCCCCATCTCTGAACATCTTAAAAAAGATTGATAGAGTAATGTAGGATTTTAGATTTCTCCAAATAGCCTTAATAGTTGTATAAACAGCACACAAAATATTCAAAGCACATGCGTCTCAGAAGTATTACATACGAGTTAGATAGAAGCAGGAAATTAGGGGAGTGACATATGCAAAAAAAATGACTTTCAGTAATTTCTGATGGCTAAACATCAAATTTAACCAGATATCATCAAGTAAGTTATAAATTAAAGTTCAATATATATATATATCTAACATTATTAATTTTTATGCATTAAGTGTCTTTTCTTGTGTTTCAACATCAATCTAAATTTCCAAGATGCTTTTGAAAAAATCTCAAGAATGACTGTGCTAAAATTTGTATTACTGAATTGTTATTGATCATCAGTGTGGTCATAGTATGATATTTTATTTTTCCTTGGCTAAAATAAATACTCTAGGATATAATTTCCTTTTTGGACTGAGTAAAAGCAAGTCATGGTGATAACTGAATCAGATAGAAATTAACACTTGCATGATTTTAGTGTACATCAGCCTTTGCACTAAACTCCACATTTAGCTATTTCTAATAAAATGAATCCATCTAAAAATATTCATGACTACTTTACAGGTTTTGTTCTGTTTGATGCCCTTAAAACTTGGCTGCTGATATTAATACATGGTGTTTATTTTATTCTTCTAAAGGCAAATATTCACCACATATGTTTCTAATGACAATTCTAATAGAAAAAATAGAGCAAGCTTAAATTAAAATATGTATTTTTAAAAAGCAAGTTCAGAATTTTAGAAAGCAGTTTAAAAAATTTTAAAAGCAGATTCAAAATTAAGACATATATAGTAAACCATCTACTCTCCACTGGATAATAATTATTTCACTCCAAGAAGACTATTTTACTGTTTTAAATAAAATATATATTTAAAAGCTACCTTAAATCTTTTTAGGAACTGGACCAGATATAAATTAATAAGTACAATCAAACTTATTTAATTATCTGTGGTTTTTGGGGGGAGGAGTTGTGATATGATGACTTACCTATGGGTTAAAAGGAAAAATATTGTTAATGTTTTTAATTTTTCAGCTCCAGATAGGAATCCACAAAACATAAGGGTTCAAGCCTCTCAACCAAAGGAAATGATTATAAAGTGGGAGGTGTGTATTCCTTAATATGTTATATATTTCGTTGTACTCTTTTTCTCTTCCTCTTAGGTCTGCATGCTAACTACAATGATAGAACAATATTTTTTAAAGAACAAAGATAAGATTTGGAAATGAACTTGTGAGTCATCATCATCATCGTAAATTTTAAAGATCATTGTGATTAAAATGATGTTATGAAACCGAGTTTAACACTAGTCAACAATTTAGGGAAGATTATACAGATTGATTTAGTTGTAATACATTACCAAAAGTTTCAAATTATTAATAGTTTAATTAACAATATTCTAGATTCTCTTCCATTCGAAAAATACTGAAAATCTTTAATTAATTTAGTATAATCTACTAGATATTATGCATATCAAACTGATGACCCCCCAAAGAATATTCACCCCTCATTAAACACCAGTAGACATTTTGTATTCTCCTTCCTAATAATTCTGAGGATGATCTTGTGAAGAAAGCATCATGAACGCCTTATTCTAGACCTGAAGATGGCATCCAGGATAATGAATGTCTTGCCCATCACCACACAACCAGAAATCCACAAAGCTAGGATTTATATATGAGGATCTTTGGGACTCCGAACCTCAGTTTTTCCTCCTTTACATATCTCCATTAAATGTTATTAAATAGACTTCACCATTTGAATTTTGCATAAAAATGTACATCTACCCAGATAATTTTAATTATTCTAGGGTCATTTCCAAATTTCTTCTGTAACAGTGAGGAATTTTATTTTACCTCTACTACTTGGATGTATTTCATGATGAGTATATCGACCTACCTAAAAGGAAATTATCATTCAACCATTCTGATGAGTAATAGGCCTCCAACATTGAGTTTACAAAACTTTGTGTAAACATAGAACCGTTTTTAATGTATGCTGAAATATACTAATTTATTTCCACAACTCATTCCAGGTATAATTCTTGGAAGAATTTTAAAATGCACAAAGTTTAGTTTGCTTTTTATCCTCATATGTTGGTGTTTGAACTCATTACACAATCAAATGGCCCACACCTGCAAAATATTTAGTCATTATTTTTTAGAGCAAAATTAGCTCTTTATTTCCACTTCAGTGAAATTAAGTTTTACAAGTTTAAGGTGTGGAATTTTTTTTTAAAAAATGGTAATACATAGAAATGAAATATATTCAAGAATATTATTTCTTTCCTTGAATTTGTGGTTATAAATAGTTACTACCACATAGTCTTGATAATTACTTAATTTATAATCTAAAATGATGTTAGTCTTTTAGGGTATATCTGTCTTATCCTCCCTTAAGTTCCATAGAAATTTTCATAAAATAGATAATATAGTCGGTTAGATAACAATAATACTGTGTATTTGCCAATCAGTTCCTGAGAGAAGCACATCATGTTCCAGTAACATTAACTCATTAATCTTCACTACTCCTTTGGGAGGGCTGTGGTTCACGATGGCGTCAGTCTTATATGTCATACAGAGAAACTGGGAATCTCAGAGTTTAATGACCTCACCCAGATGCCACGGGCTGTGTCACATGGAAAAAAGGCCAGAAATCTTCAGTCTTTTTTACTGCTCCTCTCACTCACAAGTCATTTTTTATTACCCCGAAGATACACAGGATTGATTATTAATGCTCTCTTCTTGTAAGAATGGGGCTATAATAAGAAAGCATCTATGGCCAGGTACAGTGGCTCACGCTTGTAATCCCAGCACTTTGGGAGGCCAAGGTGGGCAGATCACAAGGTCAGGAGTTTGAGACCAGCCTGGACAATATGGTGAAACTGCCTCTCTACTAAAAATATGAATATTAGCCAGGTGTGGTGGTGCATGCCTGTTATCCCCGCTAATTGGGAGGCTGAGGCAGAAAAATCACTTGAACCTGGGAGGTGGAGGTTACAGTGAGTTGAGATCACACCACTGCACTCCAGCCTGGGTGACAGAGTAAGACTCTGTCTCAAAAAAAAAAAAAAGCATTTATAATTTGTTTTTGAGGAGCAAATGACATATAATCTAGTAATTAATTGATTAGAGGAAGGAAGTAGTCACAGGAATTGGATCTAGACTGACAGTTACATTCCCAATATGTCTCATGGTGTCTCCTATTACCTTGATGTGTCAGAGATCTAGTCACTACTGACACGGCCAGTGAAATTTAAGAACATTCATTCATTAAGTATTGTTCTGTATGGATCATCCTATGGAAAGGAGTTAGACTCCAGGCTTTTCCCAGTTTCACAATCAGATAGCATTGTGAATGAATTACCAGAGCCCCTCCAGAGATGTACCCAAAATAATTCCTATCTACATGATAACGGTCAGAGACATACTTTGGAAAAAAAAAAAAAAAAAGCTGATCTTTCCCAAAAGAATTAACAATGAAGATGAGCACTAGGAACAGACTGGATGTCCCTAATTTTTGCTTATTTGTTTTTGTTTTACATTTAACATTAAATATGATTGAATTCAAATAACAATACAATTTAACTGAATGGTAGAACTAGGCTTTTTAGTTAGCATTACCTTCAAACATTCACTTTTCCTATATTAAGTGGGTCATGACTCACTCATATATTTTGAGTGTTCAAACATTGTAATGTTCTACTCACAAAACAGGACAAAAGCGTCTACTGCAACCTCATCAGTTAAATACCTGTATCAGGGTAATTTTTGCCTGAGAGTTTCCATAGTTCTTAAGCGTAGGTATGTGAATTTTTAGCTTTGCTCAATACAATAACACATTTCAAACTTAAAGGACACCAAAAACAAAACCAAAAGCCCTAAAACCCCACTAATGTTGAGAAGCAGGAACATCTTTAATTACATGGTTATGCGATCACATCCAAGGTAGTTAATTCCTAATGGATCTAGGTTTTATTATTTATATTACAAGTATAATAAGAAGATCTACTGGCTTTAAAATGAAATTAAGTGGAATCAGATGAAATATTGCATAACCTAGTGACTATAGTAGATAACAATATATTGTATTCTTGAAAATTGTTGAGAGACTAGGTTTCAAGTGTTCTATCATAAAAAATAAGTATATGAAGTAACATATATTTTGAGCAGCTCAATTTAGCCATTCCACAATGTATACATATTTCAAAACACGTTGTACATAAGTATATACAATTTTTATTTCTCAATTAAAAATAAATAAAAATGTTCAACAATTTTTTAAAAAATAGAATTAAGGCAGGACAGAAGTCTTTCTGTTTTCTAGCTTAATAGTTATAACCTTGCTTGGTTCATAGATGTCTTTGAAACTATGTTGGAAGTACAGGATCTTTTTCTAGAAAATTATACACAAAAAGTCATACTAAAGATATCATTGGCTTCTCAGATCCTTTAAAGGATACACATGTACCCCATCTAGAGATTCCTACACCCCAAGTTAAGAACCTGTTTTCTAGAGACTCCTTCCTCGTGGGCTATTTCACGAGAGGCAGAGGGAAGGGAAGGCTGGTGGCCTTCCTGCTTACTCTGCCCTTGCTCCTTCTGTTCTTTGTTGAAGAGATTATTTGGGAAACATCTGAGGTTCAGTAGGCATTGCCTCAAAGTCAAATACAAAGCATTCAGGCTGTTTATTTGGGTTCCTGGGTACTAAAAAGGCCGATAACATAGCTAAAATATTTTTGTTTAAAGTGTTATGGTTTATTACATATTTATTTAAAATTTGTCAGAGAACTTTATTAAATTTAACTCCTTTCTTTGGAGCAAAATGTGTAAAATGAATAGTATTATTTAAACACACTTACTGTCAGTAGGGACTGAAGGAAACTATCATTCCACATTGCAGTACGGCCCTACAGACTCATGGCCTAATTCACTGGGACAATGCTAAAGCCCCTGGTGAATGTATATCCATTTCACACTCCAAAATATCTTGGAACAAAACTTTCCAATGAATGGAAGTATAAGCAAGGTCTGCAGAAAACTCTCAGAAAGTTTTCATTTTGTTTTGATTTTTTTTCTCCCAGTTAGTTTAGTTTATTCACGTTGGAATAGGCATATGCTTAAAATTATTTTGCTGATATGTCACTATGCTTTCAACTTAATTCCAAGCAATGCCTCTAATAAGTGTTTTAGTAAATTAGATTAAGCTGTGAAGGGTTACAGATTCTTTAAGAACACTATGTATGACGTTGTTGACTCACTCACATATCCAGACAAAATTACTGTTTATATAGGTGAACCTTAAATTTAGGATTAAAATCATATTGTAAACATATTTTATGTAACTGATTCATTTCAATGCACAATTCCATTATCTTTGAAATTAAACAGGCAGTTTAAACCACATTATTGTTTTTAAATTAAACTGTTGCTCAATTAAAAACTAAAGTGGAAATAACCAATTTCCCATACTAGAAATTATTCCTCCAGGCTGGGTGTGGTGGCTCATGCCTGTAATCCCAGCACTTTGGGAGGCTGAGGCAGGTGGATCACTTGAGGTTGGGAGTTTAAGACGAGCCTGACCAACATGGAGAAACCCTGTCTCTACTAAAAATACAAAATTAGCCAGGCATGGTGGTGCATGCCTATAATCCCAGCTACTTGGGAGGCTGAGGAAGGAGAATCACTTGAGCCTGGGATACGGAGGTTGCAGTGAGCTGAGACCACATCACTGCACTCCAGCCTGGGCAACGGGAGTGAAACTCCATCTTAAGGAAAAAAAAAAAAGAAAGAAATTATTCCTCCAAATATTTCTATGTAGCAAAACAAAGTGGATAAGGGAGGCATTTTTTCTTAAAGAAAAATAAAGAATGGTCAAGGAGCTGGGAAATTATTAGATAGAGGAGCTACTGCTTCTTTGTATTAAAGTATAAACATGCATAGTCTCCAAATATGTATACATAATCTGTCTCTTCTTATGGAAGAAAAATGAAGAAGGAGAGAACCAAGTACAAGAAAGAGTTTTCTTCAAAAAGCCATGGGAGAATCCCATTCACAACCAAAGAATTCGTGGCCATATTATTTTTCATTTCAGTCTGTTTTTTGAAAATGAAAAGGTGGAATGTAGTGGAAAGCATAAGCAAAAAGCTAGTACACTTTGTGGCATTTCTTTGTAACTTCCTTCATGTATGAAAACTTAGACTTTATCATAAGGACATAATCCAGGCATCTGATGTGTAGGCTGCTCATTACTTGGGGAGGTAAGGGATTAATTTTCATACTTAAGCTCATATGATGACAAAACTTTTTCACAACCGTCTCTAAACCAAGAAGGGGGATTTAAGATCTCTCAACAAATGATCCTTCCATTGCGTTGTTCCTTATGCCACTTAGGGTGGTTCACCACCATCTCTGAGTCAACACATCTGTGATCAGACTGAATGAGTCTCACCTTCTGTTTTAGCCTTTGAAATCCATGGAACAGAATGGACCAGGCCTAGAGTACAGAGTGACCTGGAAGCCACAGGGAGCCCCAGTGGAGTGGGAAGAAGAAACAGTCACAAACCACACGTTGAGAGTGATGACACCTGCTGTCTACGCCCCTTATGATGTCCAAGTCCAGGCTATAAATCAACTAGGATCTGGGCCTGCCCCTCAGTCAGTGACTCTCTATTCTGGAGAAGACTGTAAGTGATGCACTAAAACTGCTAAGCACGTCAATAACTGTTGCTCTCAAATATATTGTACTTCTGTCAACAAATATTTGTGAACAACTAGTGCACGCAAAGAGGTTGTATTAGCCGTGGGAGATAAAAAGAAACATAACACATGATTTCTATCTTAGGATTGACTGGAGGACAGTTGATCAGTATACAGCACCAAGGAAGTATGTTGAAAGTTTTCATTTTATTCAGTTTCCTATAAAGCTCTTCCTACATTGAAAATCAGGAATTATCACTGCAATCATTTAAAGCCGCATAACTGTCATAAGATTTTCAAGTATATTTGCCCTTACTTGTCAAGGATCCCCTAACAGTCACTTGCTGTCATGCCCTGGGCTTCAGTGGCATGTCTGGAGCTTTCCCAATACTGATGAGATATACACCCAGATTTATATATAGAATTATACTCACACACACATTCTGATGCCACAGTAACTGTTGCAAATAGGTTATTGGAAGGAGAAAAAACACTGCATTCTGTATTGCGAATGCTTTGAATAATATTAGGGTTATTCTCATTGCCTTCCCAGCATCTAAAATAATAATTTGATCCAAAAATAGAAGAAGGTTGAGAATGAGAAATAGCCAACTCATTACTCATCAGCTGTCTAAATTCTTTTACCCAAATAAAAGCACAAAAAATTCGTAACACATGTGAATTAAGATAGTATTAGTCTTGACTGCTCTGTATTCAGCTAATTCCTCTGTAGTAAGAACTCCTATAGAATAGAGATAATAATATCCTCTTCATAGGGTTGTATGAGCCAGTTGAGGTAAGGCCCTTAGGACAGTGCCTGACATATAGCATATGCTCAAATGTTAACTGTTATTAATACTTGATTAACGAAAATCCCAACCAATTTTATTTATATTACTAGTTTAATTCACTTGCTTCCGAAACCAAGATGCCCACAGAATAGTTTCTGGTTTTATTTGCCCACATTGTATCTATCTGGAGGGCTTTGTTTCTCAGTGTGATACAGGCTCTCCTCTTCTTTGGGAAATCTATTTGGGCTGATAAACTTATCTATCATGAGAAACTCTTTTGGTTCCATTTGGAATGAATTTCATAAAAGTGCTTTCTCCAGAAGAAACATTATGAAAATTTTTGAAAAGGGTCCTAATAGTCACATGTGCAGGTTATTGAAAACTAATCAATCTTATACGATTAACAGATCCTGATACAGCTCCAGTGATCCATGGGGTGGACGTTATAAACAGTACATTAGTTAAAGTTACCTGGTCAACAATTCCAAAGGACAGAGTACATGGACGTCTGAAAGGCTATCAGGTTTTTATCATGGTTTTTCTTCTTGTTGTTGAATTGGTATCTGAGAATAAATAAGAACTGATTTCAGAAGAAGCCAAAGAGAATCTGCCACCACGATGGATATATTAAAAGATTTTTGTTTTCATTGCAGATAAATTGGTGGAAAACAAAAAGTCTGTTGGATGGAAGAACACATCCCAAAGAAGTGAATGTTCTAAGATTTTCAGGACAAAGAAACTCTGGAATGGTTCCTTCCTTAGATGCCTTTAGTGAATTTCACTTAACAGTTTTAGCCTATAACTCTAAAGGAGCTGGTCCTGAAAGTGAGCCTTACATATTTCAAACACCAGAAGGAGGTGAGAGGGTAACAATGGAGAGTCATGTCAAAAATGGAGGTGATCCATGGCCACATTAAACATTCTTCATTATGGCCAGGCATGGTGGTTCATGCCCGTAAATTCCAGCACTTTGAGAGGCCAAGGCAGATGGATAACTTGAAGTCAGGAATTCCAAACCAGCTTGGCCAACATAATGAAATCCTGTCTCTACTAAAAATACAAAAATTAGCCAGATGTGGTAGTGCATGCCTGTAGTCCCAGCTACTTGGGAGGCTGAGGCAGGAGAATCACTTGAACCTGGGAGGCAGAGGTTGCAATGAGCAAAGATCGGGCCACTGCACTCCGTCTAGCCTGGGCCACAGAGCAAGACCCCATCTCAAAATAAATAAATAAATAAAATAAACGTTCTTCTTTATTAGTAGTTAATTAATATTTACTTCAGATGAGTTGGCTTGTCAATTTCTATAAAATTTATAATATAATAGGGCTTTTTTGAATTTTGCTAATTTATGTGAGTTTATTTTTGGTCTTGTGTTTCCTAGTACCTGAACAGCCAACTTTTCTCAAGGTCATCAAAGTTGATAAAGACACTGCCACTTTATCCTGGGGACTACCTAAGAAATTAAATGGAAACTTAACTGGCTATCTTTTGCAATATCAGATAAGTAAGTAGAAATTTGAATTGGAGTTAACTTGTTACATTTCACTTTTTGATTGAGTATTCTGTTTGCTATGTTGGGAGTCTAATGATCACTTAAGGCCATGGTTTGTAAGCTGCCATTCTTCCTTGTAGCCCAGGGGCTTGTAAACTGGCTTGCATGCCAAATTCAGCCTGCTGCCTGTTTTTAGGAATAAAGTTTTATGACGACATGGCCATGTCCACTTATTTATGTATGTCTACAGCTGCTTTCTCCCTGGAGTGGTAAAGTTGTCATCTCAACAGAGACTACATGGCCTACAAAGGCTAAATGTTTACCATCTGGCCCTTTACTGAAAGGTTTGCTTACCTGTTTTAGAAAAAAAGCAGTGTGCTGATGAGTACACAAGACATGTGTTTAATGTTTATATGTAAGATGTTTGGAGTAGGAAAAATGCAAAAGTTATTGAGTGATGTGATGGAGATTCAAAGCACACTACCTCTTCTGTCTCAGATATATGCTCGCATACTCAACCTGAAATATACTTGTGTTTATCAAATTCTCTATGGGTTGCTCGCTGTTTCATGGAGATGATATTGAGAGGACTAAATAATTGTCTTTGGAGCATTACTCAGAATGGGCTCTGTGCACATGCTGCTGTGCAACTAGAGTAACGTGAATGTGTTCAGATGAAATCGGGTCATTTTTAATAGTAGTGCCTCCCATCTTGAACAGTCCTCGAGTCTAAGCATCATCTCAAAATGGAACTTAGGGGATTGACATTATAGAAAATTTTAGCAACATCCCATCACGAAAATTTTAGACTTTCAAGACATCAATTCTCAAAGCACCAGAAATACAGAAACCCAGCATACACTGCTTACAAGTCAACTTGATCATAGCCCTGTTGTGCTACTTTCACATCAACTCAAGACTTCCAGCAACCCAGGTCACATATTTGCTTTAGCTTCTGATGGTTTCTGCTGAAATTAGCACATATGTTTAAATACATACAGGCCTAATCCCAACAGAAGTAGATTTTAGCACTTTTGAGTGCTCGCTGTGTAGCAGGCTCAGTACTAAATGTATCACTTTGCATTGTTTCATTACAGTAAGAAATCTATTAGATATATACTATCACTATTTTATGAATGAGGGGATTGAGATATAGAGAGTATACTCACACAGAGTCAAGCAGCAAAGTAAGTGTTAAGAATGCAAAGCAAGATCAGTCCAATTCTACATGTTGAGCTCTTAACCTTATATTATTCCATGTACTGGTTTTCAAAAATGGTGTAAGAATTGAAGAAATATTTGAAGATTCTTTTAAATGTCAGTTTGTTTGGTAAATATATACCTTCTCCTTATCCTAACAATAAGAAACTCAACTAATTAAATTCCAACCTTCATATTGATCCGTATGTAACATTTAAGTTTATTTAAAAATAAGTTCTTAAAATATAGAAGTTGAAATATTAACAATTGTAATGATTACTGAACTGCTTGATATGTGGATTTTAAAATAAAATAATATATAATTATTTTGCTCTCAATATTAAATGATCAAGACATTTTAGGTAGTTTACCTTTTTCTTATTGCTCTTAGATAGTCTAAATTGTTGCAATTTATATGTATGAGAGCTCTATGTACACTCTCCTGAATTCTTATATTGATTGTAGTAGTTTTTCAATTGACCTTGTGGTCATTCACAATTATGTTTTCAAAAAATCTAAGAGAGTGATGATTTCACATCCTTCTTTCCAATGTTTGGATGCCTAGTTTGTTTGTTTTTTCTTTTCATTGATTTGAATTGCATTTTATGGACCAAGGAAGGCATTTTTATGTCAATAATAAATGCATTTTTTAAACATCTATGGTATCTTGGACTGAGAGTCAAGAGGATTTATTCTATATTCTTTCTTGCCACTAACAGCTGCACTATCTTGGATGTATTTTATCTCTTGGATTATTGTTACAGTAATCTTATAATACACCACACTCTTACACAAATCTCATGTCTTTGCTGGGTACACAAATCTCATGTCTTTGCTGGGTTGCAATTCTTTGAAAGAAGCTATCTGATTCAACTTTTTACAATTAGCACTTTGCATAGTACTTAGTACACAGTAGATATTCTTAACTATTTAATATATTCTTGCATTTATTGATTCTATGTATATTGAGTAGCTATTTGGTGCCATATGTTAAACTAGAAACCATAGAAGACACAAATAAATTACCATCTTGAATTATTCTTCCGAAAGGAAATTACAAGTACTTAATTCAAAGGTACAATGAAAATATAGCAATGGGGAAAATTCATTATTATTAACAGGTATGATGAAGCTGGAGCAGTTGGCTCCAATATAGCACAGGGATTAAAGCTGTTTCTCTGGGGTCAAAAGGCCATGGTTTGGATTCAAATTCCAGTTTGCAAATTTGCAGACTCAAGATCAGAGCAAAGCACTTATTCTTGTGAGACCTCAGTTTTGTCACATATGATATAGTCATAGTAGTTGTACGTACCTCATAGGGTTAAATGAGTTGATGGTTATGAATCATTAATGTATCTTTACATACCACAAGCATGAGAAGAAATGAAAATAATGAAGAATGCAACTTGAATGGTTAAATACATTTGAGCTGTTGTTCATGTTTATTCTTTAGTAAATGACACCGACGAGATTGGAGAATTAAATGATATTAACATTACAACTCCATCAAAGCCCAGCTGGCACCTCTCAAACCTGAATGCAACTACCAAGTACAAATTCTACTTGAGGGCTTGCACTTCACAGGGCTGTGGAAAACCGATCACGGAGGAAAGCTCCACCTTAGGCGAAGGGAGTAAGTACATGAGGCTTCTCTTTTTAAGAGGCTTTAAAAAGAGGCTGCATCTTTGTAAACAGCTGCACTGAAAGGAAAGCACAGTGCTAGTCATTGTAAATTAGAAATGATTGTGATCCCACTCTGTCTGACCTTCTGTTTTCCACTGACATAGAGGCAGAATTTATTAATCTTGTTTGGAAAGTTCACATTGACTCAATTTATGGATTTCTGCGCAATATCAATCAAATTATAGCTCAGTGTATACAAGGTCAGGAACTATAATTTTACTTAATTAAAGTAGCGAGACATAAGGTCACAAAGCTGTTCAAAAGGTTAGTAAAGGTATATTTTTCTTTTAGAAATGTTTCCATACAGAAAAATATTTGGCTCTTGCATTGGTAGACATTACAGATCTAATACATCTCACTTTCATGCCTTCACTCTATATACATTGATTCATATGTCAATTTTGTTTTACTGTCTGATGATTGATGCCAAGCAACTGGCTGGGAAATGGCTTATAAATCTTTGGTTTCACTTGTAACACAATTATCCTAATTCAATTACACTTTTCTATTTTTTTGCACCTTTAACCATTTCCCTTCCCAAATTGCATCTCCAGTTACGATTTTAGCAAGGTTCTTGCTAAGCTTTCTATGATAGCAATAGGACCTTCGCAGATAAATCAGATCAGAGAAACTGATGTACACACTAACTTAAACAAAGAGAGATTTAGGTAGGGCTTAAGCTGTTCAGGCGTGGAAGGATATTGGAGAAAGAAAGGAAGGATGTAGAAGATGGAAGAAAGGGAAATAGAGTTGTGAGTTTATCGTGTATTAAGGTTGGTGCAAAAGTAGTTGTGGCCCTTCCATTAAAAGTAGTAATGACAAACACCACAATTACTTTTTCACCAACCTAATACTATGTGTCAGACTGTGTTCTGGATGCTTTTCCAAATTGTAGATTAGAAAAATGGTAGAATCAATGAAAGAAACATCACGAAGGGGAAAAATAGTAAAGAAAATTCAATTGCCTATTATTTATTGAAGATGTATATTAAAATATATTCAAACTTGTGAATGACTGTAAATCACCGTGTTTGTGTGTGAATGGTTATGCTCTGACCTTTATTACTGGTTTGTTTTTACATCTTATTGTGCCTGCTATATCTGACTAATAACAAGCTTATGTTTTTCTCAGATTCCTTAAACATTTAAAACCCCTTTATGTGGGAAAAGTGTATAATTCAAATAATTACTTCCCTAAAACTCACAAAATATTCCCAAGGATGAATTGAACACCAAGTGAAATGAAGAACTCATTTCACTGACTTTACCTGCTCATAAAAGTTAGATTTAAAGATGGGGATTGAAAACTTCGCAGTAAATAAAAGGTTCTTATTTCTGAAGCATTGAAACTGACATCAGGTGTCCAATACAAAGAAGAGAAGTCAGAATGGTAGTAGTCCAAACATGCAACTTCCATATTTTTAAAAACAGAATTTAAGGCATGGAGTTGGTTGCTATTTTGATATAACCAAAACCATAATGTGCTTGTGAAATGCTGATCCCATTCTTGCCAATTTGAAGCATATAAGAAAAAATATTCACAGAATTGCCTTACAAGTATTACACATTCTAGTACATATGTTGGAAAATTTGGGCTTGGTTGCATTCATGCTTGAGAAATTGTTTTTGGAGAATGAAAATGCTGTTCATGTGATTTTACAACTGATGTAGCATCTTTTCTTCAAACTAAAAATGTAACTAATTTGCTGCGTATCTTAAAAGAACATTTCTTCACTTCTTACGTGTCAGGAATCTAAAAATGTTTCTTACTAGCGTGTTTGTGCTCTTTTTCAGGAATCTGCATTTTCAGTATTCCAGCTAACTGCCCCCTTCCCCAGTTGACACTGATTTCTCTTCTATAGGCATGTCTTGCTATATGTACAGGGGAAAAAATTACAATCTCCTTTTCTACAAGAGTTCAACATAATCTTTGAAAAAGATGTATATTTCCACTGAGAAGACACATCTTGTTATCACTCAGCACTCTAAAAATGATCACTTGTGCAAATTGGAACCTACTACTATGCATCTTTCTTCTTGCTCTGCCTATGTAGCTCATTTCAAGGTCATTTGGCACTTGTTCAAAAAATAGGATTTGATTGACAAGCATTTTTGTCAGATTATTTTCAGGTTGTCACTCTGATTTTCAAATAAATCATATTCCATAATCTAAGAGCGGAAAAAATGGAGCTAATCAGAAATATTATTTTTGTGTCATTAGTGGTTTGAATAAATCACTTGCTTTACTCTGTTTTTCAAAAGCTTGCACGACTTAATGTTTTACTAATATCTGTGTTTTTCAAGGTCAAAATTAATTGCACTCTGTTTCAATGATGCTTAATCTTGAAGGCTTTGCTCATATAATTGGCCTCATTTCTCTCATGGCATAATTTTTAATAAAACCTTTTTGTTATTTAGTAACTATATAATTAATTTTTTCTATAATGAAAATGCATAATGAAATATTGATCTGTAACATATACCCACTTTAAATAGAATTTCATAACCCGTTGTAGTCTCAGTAAGAAACATATTTTATAACACTGCTAACATTTTCTGGATTATATTTATTATATTGAGTTGTTTCCCAGCAAAACTATGGATCGCATGCAAAAATATTTAAGATATTTGGTGGTAAGATAAGAAGTTAGCATATATTTGTTAAACTTGATTCATTTTATCTTCTACTATGAGATTCTACTATTAACATATTGACATATTAATATTTTTTGAAAAGTATTAACTTCTCACACCACTTTCAAAATGTCAGTAAAACCATTCCATTGGTATGTACCTACAAGCCTACACTTCACACACTTTGGGCTTCTATAGATTTCAAATATTTAATATATGATCATATTGTAATGCTATTTCATCAGTATTTATGGAGAAGACCAAGGCAAAAAAAAAAAAGCAATATATAGTTAGTTATGATTATAAGGTTATATGCTGTCAATTGTAAGTCAAAAGGCCATATTCAGTTTCCCATTAGGTTTGTGAAAATCCAAATTGCACAAAATCGTATTGTGTAATTTTTTTAAGTTTTGAACCATTCATGTGACCAGGCAGATTTACAGTACCATTTCATCTTAAACAGCCATGTATTGAGTTCATTTCATTTACTCAGTTTCATTATATTAAAAAAGGAAGTTGAAATGTTGATTTTCTTGATCTCCTGGTAGTTCAAAAAGTGAGACAATATGGTATAAGTGACTTTCTTATTCACTTCGAATAACAATATAGTTTTTTTTTACTTTTTGTGTCCTGTTTTTCCATGACTACAATTCACATGATTTAACTGTGTACATTTCTTAGGTAAAGGTATCGGGAAGATATCAGAAGGAGTAAATCTTACTCAAAAGACTCACCCAATAGAGGTATTTGAGCCGGGAGCTGAACATATAGTTCGCCTAATGACTAAGAATTGGGGTGATAACGATAGCATTTTTCAAGATGTAATTGAGACAAGAGGGAGAGGTGAGAAATGAGATTATATTTGGGGAAATCTTAGTCAATCTGTGTCCTGTAGAATATTTAGTGTTGCATATGTCCTATATTAAACATAAAAACACTGAGTATATTGGTTATGAAAATAATAATTTCAATTTTTGACATATTTTTAAATTATCAAAATGAAAAATGTTTCACAGTAGTCCAACTTATCCTTTATTTTGTTTTTACTAGAGTTGTTGCCTAAAAATATCTCCTGCTAATTAACACATGTTAATAACACAAACTAAAAAGAAAAAGCAAAACAAAACAAAACCACCAGGCTCCATGGTCATCTGCTTCTAACCAAGGCAGCTTGCGCTTTTTGCTTGCTCCTTGCTGCTTCTGAGTTTAACTTCTGCCTTCACTATCCTTCTTTGGTTTTTCATCTTCAGAATCAAATACAACTCAAAGAAGTCCCTTTTTAAATAAAGAAGGAAAGATTTATCAGTATTCTCCCATTAACGTGTCCTTCACATTGGATTCCTTCTGGGGTCATTAAAAAAATTGATACTATTTGGTATGCTTAAAAATGATGTCTAATTTTCCCCAGTGTTACAGGATACAAGACTGTTTCTAGTGTACAATGTTGTGACTTCTCTTTCTACAACAGAATATGCTGGTTTATATGATGACATCTCCACTCAAGGCTGGTTTATTGGACTGATGTGTGCAATTGCTCTTCTCACACTAGTATTGTTAACTGTTTGCTTTGTGAAGAGAAACAGAGGTGGAAAGTACTCAGGTAAATTTGTTTTTTAATGTGATTTTCAACTTATTAAATAGCATTTTCTGGGAAGCATTCTTCAGAGACATCCTTTTTTTTTAAAATACACATTCAAGTCAAATTTATTTTAGCAAATTAGATGTACAATGCACTGAGAGGAAAAACATATTGCTAAATTAACCAAAAAAAGTATGTATGGTCTAGAGTATTATTTCCAGATAGTTCTAGTTTCTAGCACTTAAAATGGGCTCTAACTGCCAGGTGTGGTGGCTCATGCCTGTAATCCTAGCACTTTGGGAGGCCGAGGTGGACGGATCACGAGGTCAGGAGATCCAGACTATCCTGGCCAACATGATGAAACCCCGTCTCTTACTAAACATACAAAAATGAGCCGGGCATGGTGGAGGCTGCCTGTAATCCCAGCTACTCGGGAGGCTGAGGCAGGAGAATCACTTGAACCCGGGAGGTGGAAGTGGCAGTGAGCCGAGATCGTACCACTGTACTACTTCAGCCTGGGAGATAAGAGCAAGAACTCCATCTCAAAAAAAGAAAAAAAAAAGCTCTAACAAGGTTGATAACACTTCCAAACTTCTATCGTCTATCTGTGAAAGATCAGAGCCATTGAGAGACATATTACTAAGTCACATATATGCTTTGGTGTTTGAAGTGACCCATCCATAGCACGCCTCTCTCTATACATGACATACACGACTCGTGTTTTTTGCACTAATGCATTCTAATATTACTGGCTCCACTGGCCAACTTTATTGGTGTTAATCATTATTAGGAATGTGTTTCTTATTACCATGGCATGTATTAGACACACTGCCTCATGAATTAATGATACATAAGGTATCCATGAAAACCATCATAGTTGGTAATAAGATGTTTGCCTTTAATTTCATTCAACTTCTGAATTGTTTTGTCTTTTTCAGATATACATATTGTATGAAGATGATGGTTATTACTAGTATTGCTTAGTATTTGTGATGCTTTTATATAGCGACAAAGATTTAGATTACACTGCTATTTATTTCATGATGTTCAGATTTATGAGAAGTTCATTATTGGCTTAGGATTTATCTAGCAAATATTTAGTGGGAACCCATCATCTACAAAGAAATATTGAGAGCATAATTTCTAGGTTTTTGTAAAATGACATGCATAATTTATGGAGTTATGCATTTCACTTTTTTCTCTGAAGACTGAATGATTATGAATTAGGTTCACAATGACTAATAATTGTTCTGAGTAATTAATGGGAAATGTTAAAGAGTTATAGCATTCTCCTTATCCCCAACAAATAATCATTTGTGAATTGTGTGCTAACCAGATTCTAAAGATGTTTCTTCAAATCATGCCCTGAAAAGAAAAAAAAAAAAAAAGTCAGCATTTCATATTGCAGAGCAGCTAAGAGAATCTACTAGGTCTCTGCATGTAGTCGTAAAAAGTTCCATAAAGAACAATTTGTATTTGCGGTTTTTTGTTTTGTTTTTTTTCTTTTTTTAAGTAAAGGGAATAAGAGCTTTTGGTCTTATATTCTACTAATACAAAAATTAGCCGGGCGTGGTGGCAGCTATCTGTAATCCTAGCTACTCGGGAGGCTGAGGCATGAGAATCCCTTGAACCCGGGAGGCAGAGGTTGCAGTGAGCAGAGATCATGCCACTGCACTCCAGCCTGGGTGACCGAGTGAGACTTTGTCTCGAAACAAAACAAAACGAAACAAAAAAGGGAAAATGTCAGTGGAGACCTGAATATTCAGATTGTTGCAACAATTTTGAGTAAGAGTGATGCATAACAACCAAATGATTGACCTTTTTTTTTGTTTTTCTTTTTTTTGAGACATGATCTTGTTCCGTCGACCAGGCTGGAGTGCAGTGGCACTATCTCAGCTCTCTGCAACCTCTGCCTCCCAGGTTCAAGTGATCCTACCACTTCAGCCCATCATGTAGCTGGGACCACAGGTGCACGCTACCACGCCTGGCTAATTTCCATGTTTTTAACAGAGACAGGGTCTTGCTTTGTTGTCCAGGCTGGTTTCAAACTCCTGGTATCAAGTGTTCTGCCCGCCTTGGCCTCCCAAAGTGCTGGGATTACAGGCATGAGCCACCACATCCAGCCTTGATTGACTTTTTAAATTCAATTTAATTTAATGACACAGATCTAATAGGTGCCTATGACGTCTTCAAAAAGTCCAGATAGTAAAATAAATATTTAGTAATTTGGTCTTCACTGAGAAATCAAGTTAACTTGGGCTCTTCCAATAAGCCTTCTTGTTCACATAATATTGAGTAGTCACGTGAAAATATGCAGCATGCTGCAGGTGTGATGACAAAAAAGTAGAACTTCCCAAAATCCCCTCTATTTTTTGTTTAAACAAAGAAGTAACAGATGGACTACAGGTATAGCCAGAAAAAAATATTGGCTCACTGGTATCAAAACATTTGAGCAATGCTGTTCTTATTGACTATTCACTATTCCACAGCACTGGTAAAAGTGTATTTTAAACAGTCACTGTATTAGTTTCCCCACCTTTTTTCTCTTTTTTAGTTAAAGAAAAGGAAGATTTGCATCCAGACCCAGAAATTCAGTCAGTAAAAGATGAAACCTTTGGTGAATACAGGTAAACTTGAGGTTCTGTTTTAAAATGTATCGAAACACGTATTCATCATGTTGAAAGCTCAAATGAACAAAAAGGTGTTTATTCTTAACAAAAAGTTTACAGAACCATAATGTAATGACCCTATAAAGAACGCTTTGTACAAATAGGGCCCATGTAAGTGCTAGCAACCAAATTTCTGTCTGTGTGGTGACGGTGTATAAAGAATTACAGTCCAGGCAGAAGTATTGGTTAGGATACTTTTCTTGAAGCTGTGTGCCTAACACAAAGACATTATTCTTATTTAGGTTGAATATCTATTTGGGGTAGCTAAAATATCTTTAGCATGGCCATTTTGAACTCAGGTTGGATGCAGTTTGCATCCACACACATATATCTGTATACCTACAGTGTTGCACCTGCCAAGGTAAGTAAGTTACAAACCCTGCCCTCTAGATGAACCTAATCAGCAGATAAAAATGTCTTATATATGCAAATGACTGTAATGAATTAAATAGAATAAAAGAGCACAAAAGAGAGCAACTATTTCTGCCCAGGTAGGATTTTGGAGAAAGGACCATCCCTAAGAGATAAGCTAAGCCTTAAAGGATAAAAAGGATTGTGTTACTGTTAACCACTGGACAGAGGATGACAAAATGAGTGAGGGCATGTCGGGCAAGGGAGGAATGGCAAGAAGTCTGCTCTGAGCTAGGTAGGAATCTTTTGGGGACGTGTTAAATTGTCTCTTTCTCCTGTTATCTCTCTCCATCTTACCCTTTCTACTACTCTCTTAACTTCTTAGCTCTTTTTGGTTGGAATGGCATCTTTTTTTTTCAGGTCCCCTGTATATTTCAGCCAACAGACACATTGTAAGTTCCAGGTTTATATCGATCTTAGCACATGGGAAACCAGAGTTTATATCAAAGAAGAAATCTGGTTGATCCTCTTTCTCTCATCTCTGGATTCATCACTCTAGCCAGGGATGTGGAGCATTTTCATTAGCTCATTGTTAGACATTTGAGATTACCTGTACCTCCACTTTGTGCTATACTTATTTTTCTGTATTCTACTTAGTCAATACCCTTTTTACATTTTTATGTTTCTTAATAAATGACTTTAAGTTCTTTCTAGAATAAAGAACAGTAAAGAGAAAGAAAGAAAGAGAGAAAAAGAAAAAGAAAGAAAGAATTTTAGAACTTTGCAAATTGTGCTCCTTACTGTTGTTAGTTAGCAGTTGCCTCATAACAATAACCACCAATACTTAACAGCTTAAAACAATAAACATTTATTATTTCCATGTCCTCATAATTCAGGAATCCAGACATGGCTTAGATGGGTGCTTCGGGCTCAGGACCTCTCATGAGGTTGCAGGAAGGTTTTGACCAGGGCTATGGTTTCATCTAAAGTTTCAGCCAGAGCACAAGCCATTCCTAGGCCACTCATAGTGCTTTTGGCAGGATATAGTTCCATACAGACTGTTGAACTAAGGGCTTCAGCTCTTCACAGGCCAGAAGTCATTCCTAACTCCATATCACATGGATATCTCCATGGGGCCATTCACAACATGGCAGCTGGCTTCCTTCAGAATGTGTGAGCCAGGGAGCAAGACAGAGCACCCAAGTGGGAAGCCACAGTCCTTTTGTAACCTGATATTGGAAGTGACTTCCCATCACTTCTGTTGTATTCTATAGGAGCAAATCAATAAGTTTAGCCCACAACTCAAAGGAAGAAGATTATACAAGGTACAGATTCCATGAGGCAGTGATCATTGAGGACCTGCAACAACTTTTCAGAAGTTGAGGCAGGAGAATTGCTTGAACTCAGGAGGCGGAGGTTGCAGTGAGCCGAGACTGTGCCACTGCATTCCAGCCTGGGCAACATAGTGAGACTCCATCTCAATAAAAAAACAAAAACAAAAACAAACAAACAAAAAACTACTTTTGAAAGACAGTATTAGCTCAGTTTTACAGGCAAGAAAACAAAAACAATGCCTTGCAATGCCTTGTCTGAAAACCCATTTCCCCATACCCTGCTGCTTCTTTATAAAGATAGCTAACATCTTCCTGTGCATTATTTCCTATGACATCCGTTTATAGTAGTTGATGTGTTTTCCAACCTCTTTCCCCCAAACTACACATTTATCAGGATAATTGTCTACTTTCCACATTATCCCAGGAGGCACTTTTATAAGAGGTGCCCTGCATAACGTAAGTCTTCATGCTTCTAGCTTCCGATATTCATCCCTTTTGTTATTTTTCTTTGCTCTTTGTTTCCTGATTCCTCAGCCAATGCCTCATTTTCTTTCTTGATTTGTTTTTGTAACTGCAATATCCTAATTCGAGAGCCAATTATCGTATCAGTCAGGGGAGCATGTGTTATGCTGCTGTCAAAACAACTCCAAAAGCATTTTCTTTCTCAAGTTATGTATCCCACAGAGATTGCCCTTTTCATCTTAGTCACTTAGGAGCACTGGCTGGTGGATGAGAATCCAGGGTCACCACAGCAGGGAAAACAGAATGTAACAAACTGAGCACTGGCTTTTAATCTTCCACTTGGAAGAGACACATGTCACCTTTGCTCACTTTTTTTTTAAACCGAAGAAAATTCCATGGTGGCATATAACATAGAGTAGGCAGAGAAGTGTCATCCTGTTTTATTCCTAGAAACCTGACGTACTTATTGAATAGCACTGACCAATACCACAAATTATAAAATGATATATACATCTAAATTATGTTTTTTCCAAATGCTTCATTGATGAAATTTGATAAAATCATTTTATATGGTGTATAGCTTCATAATGTAATACTAATTGGTATTTTAAAAAATCTTGATCCAAAATTTGAAGATCATACCATTTGATAAGCATTTTACTAATGGATTTACTTCTTTTCATGAATAAAACACCTACCATAAATATAGTATACTTATTTATGTTCTTAAAATATCAGCCATTTCTCTCTATCTTAAACTATAACAAGCTTGAACTGTTAACTATATTAAAGAAAGTTATTTGGTTTCAAAAACAGAATATGATTGATTTTTAAAAGAGAACTTTTTGGAAGGATATAAGAGAATCAAAAGGATCAGAAGTAAAAACAGAAGATCAAGACTTGGAGGCCAGGAGCTCCAAAAGGTCATGAAAGCAAAGGAAATTGCATTTGTTCTCTGTCTGAGTCCATTAGGGGCTACTATAACAAAATACCATAAACTGAGTGGCTTATAAAAGAACAGAAACTTGTTTCTCACAGTTCTGGATTCAGGGAAGCCTAAGAGCAAAGTGCCAGCATTTTCAGTGTCTGGTGAAGGCTCACTTTCTGGGTGACAGATGGCGCCTTCTCTTTGTGTCCTCACATCGTGGAAGGGGTAGGGCAGCTCTCTGGGGCCTCTTCTCTAAGGGCACTAATATCATTCACTAGGACTCCACCCTTTTGGCCTAATCACTTCCAAAAGACTCCACCTCTAACACTCTCACATTGGTTATCAGGTTTTAACATAGGAAGCTTGGGAGGACACAGATATTTAGACCATAGCAGCCACTATGGGCATCAACAGGTTGAATCCCACATGTCCTACAGAAGCTGAGCTGTCAATTTAAAGAGAAGCAGAAGTGTTTTGAATAATGAAAGATTGTTTGGTGGAAATTGCTTATGACTTTGTAAACATGTGTTTACAGACTTTGCAAACTTGGTAAACATGTGTGGTAGTATCATGTGGGCTTTAGTATCTGTCTTCAATGCTATTATGAATGTCCTGAACATTATAAAACCTTTTAGCACTTATGAATGTGTTTCTTTACATGAATATGAATATTAGATTTTGTTGAACTATGTTTTGTTTGTTTGTTTTCCAGTGACAGTGATGAAAAACCTCTCAAAGGAAGCCTTCGGTCCCTTAATAGGGATATGCAGCCTACTGAAAGTGCTGACAGCTTAGTCGAATATGGAGAGGGAGATCATGCTCTATTCAATGAAGATGGATCATTTATTGGTGCCTATGCAGGATCTAAGGAGAAGGGATCTGTTGAAAGCAATGGAAGTTCTACAGCAACTTTTCCACTTCGGGCATAAACACAATATGTGTAACCAACGCTACTGGTTCACCCCAACCTTCCATATTTATCTGTTCAAGGGAGCAAGAACTTTCATATAGGAATAGAAACATGTTGACCGAAGATTTCATCCAGAAGTCAACATCCTGCAATTATGTTGAAAAAAGTAGCACTGCCTTCAAAATATAAAATGCCAAGCACTTCAGGCCTATGTTTTGCTTTTGTTGTTTTCAGGTGCTCGAAATGCAAAACACAAAACAAATCCTGTATTTAGATACACCTCAAATAAATCCAAAGTCCCCATTCAGTATAGTCCATATTTGCCTGATTTTACTATTCAGTGTGCTTGCATAGATGTTGCTACCTTGTGGGGTTTTCTCCGTATGCACATTGGTATACAGTCTCTGAGAACTGGCTTGGTGACTTTGCTTCACTACAGGTTAAAAGACCATAAGCAAACTGGTTATTTAAAATGTAAAAAGGAATATGAATGTCTTATTAAAACATTTCATTGAATATATACAGTCTAAATTTATTATTTAAATTGTAGTAGCAAAAGTCTTAGGTGAACAATCAACTAGTATTTATTGAGCTCCTATTTGCCCAGAGATGATCATATTTAAACAGAAGTATAAGTTTTTCAGTTTCAACATTTTTAAAATTTCTGTCAGTTATGACATCCACGAGCATCACTTTCTGTGTCTGTGTTTTTTTGTTTTTTTGTTTTTTCTTGGACTAAATTCAACTGCATGGAAGCAGTGGTCAGAAGGCTGTTTCATACAAGAACAGGCAGAAAGTGCCCATTGTTCTGGATTCTAATAGCTACATCTACTTAATATCTTCATTTCTAAATTGACTGCTTTTACCTTTTTTCTTGTTTATGTAATGGTATGCTTGCATATATTTCATGAATACATTGTACATATTATGTTAATATTTACACAATTTAAAATATAGATGTGTTTTATTTTGAAGGGAGAAAAGGAACATTAACAGGCATGTTTGTACAGTTAGAATATATTAGTAAGATACTGTTTATCATCATTCCAGAGCTACAACTAATAACATGAGGTTCCAAAGCTGAAGACTTTGTATAAAGCATTTGGATTTTGTTCTTATATGGTTTTCTTTCAACAGTTTCAAAATAAAATATCATATAAATATTGAGGGAAATGTTTTCATATTTTTCAAAATAGGTTTTTACTGTTGAATGTACATCTACCCCAGTTCCTCAAAAGAAAAACTATTTACATAGAAATTACTACACATATGTTTGCGTGTATGGTATTTTAAACATCTTTGTGGTGATAATCTGTTTCCCCTATATTCTCCTTCTGTCAAAGTCAGTACAAATTCAGGGAATTTATTTTCTGGCATTTGTGCTCCAGTCCTTTTAAAATTGTCCATGAACACATGTTTTAAAAACAATATGGAGGATGATGCATACATGTCAGTCAAGTTCAGCACTAGACTTGACATTTTACGGAAACATTTTTTAACCTTATCCTGAAATACTTCACTACTGTTTAATGAAATTGATTTATTTTACTTTAGTTTTTGAGTTGTGATTATTGGTATACAGTTACATCCTCAAGTTGGATTTATGTAACCCCTTATATTTCATGGATACCAACATTTGGGGTATTTACAATAGTCAGCGCAGGAATGCGCATGGAATATCTACTTGTCCTTTTGAACCTCACGTGTCCTCCAGAAGGCATAGACAGGAAAAGAATGTCTTATTTAAAACTACAGTTTATGGGCTCAGGATTTCACCACAGTCCTGGGAGTAAGCATTTCAAAGGGGGAAGGCATCGTGGTCCCTACCCCGTGTAAATGTGAGGATGTAGACATCCATCAGTGCAACTCGAGCTCCATCCTCATCTGATTTCTAAGGTGCCAATTTTCTGGAGGAACAGCCATCATGTTTTGATTTATCTGGGAGAAAACTGTCGTGCTCAGCTACTGAGGAGGGCAAGGTTGTGATGTTTAAGTTTAGTTCTCATACTATTCTATCTTATTCTATCTCCTCTTCTTTGTCATCAGTCAAAATGTGGTTTTTAAAGAGAGTCATGCAGGTTAGAAATAATGTCAAAAATATTTAGGAATTTAATACCCTTTAAGTCAGAAGATAAAACAAATACTGAAATATTAGCTCTTCCTACACTTCGTGTTCCCCTTTAGCTGCCTGAAAATCAAGATTGTTCCTACTCAGATCTTCTGAGTGGCTAAAACTTATGGATATGAAAAAGGCGATTGTATGATGACTATGTTTTCCTATCATTATTACCTTTCCTCAATACTATTGGGCTACTACTGGGACTCTTCAGCACAAAAGAAATAGGTCTACGATTGACCCTGATTTTAATTGTGAAATTATATGATTCATATATTTTATGAATCAGAATACTTTCAAATAAAATAAATCCAAGTAGGTTAAAATGGATTTCATGATTTTTCCCTCAGAAAATGAGTAACAGAGTCCATGATGTGCAATGGTAATTATAAATCGGTGAGGCTTGTTTGCAAAACGCCCACTAGTAATAAGGCAACAGCCAATATTTAGAACTTTGTTCTTTACTGGCTTTACACTAACTTTCTCTAGTCTACTTCCAATATTATTTAATGTAACTGATTGTATATAGTCTCAAGAATGGTTGGTAGGCATGAGTTCCTAGAGAACTGTCCAAGGGTTGGGAAAATCCAAATTCTCTTCCTGGTTCCAGCACTCATTTTGTACATAAACATTAGGCAGGTTGCTTAACCTTTTTATTTCAAACTCTCAACTCTAAAGTGCTAATAAATAATCTCAGTTACCTTATCTTTGTCACAGGGTGTTCTTTTTTATGAAGAAAAATTTGAAAATGGTAAAAGCTAAGATGCCTTTTAACTTCATAAGCAAACCTTTAACTAATTATGTATCTAAAAGTCACCCCCCACATACCAACTCAACTTTTTTCCTGTGAACACATAAATATATTTTTATAGAAAAACAAATCTACAGAAAATAAATCTACTGTTCTGTGAGCAGTATGATTTGTACATGCCATTGAAAATTATTAATCAGAAGAAAATTAAGCAGGGTCTTTGCTATACAAAAGTGTTTTCCACTAATTTTGCATGCGTATTTATAAGAAAAATGCGAATTTGGTGGTTTTATTCTATTGGTATAAAGGCATTGATATTTTAGATGCACCCACGTTTGTAAAAATGTAGAGCACAATGGAATTACGCTGGAAGTCTCAAATAATATTTTTTCCTATTTTATACTCATGGAAGAGATAAGCTAAAGAGAGGAAAATAATGAGAAATGTTGGTGTGCTTTTCTAAGCATTTAAAACATAATTGCCAATTGAAATCCTAAATATGTTTACATACCATTAAGATATGATTCTTGTAACAATGTTAAATTGATTATAATGGGATTGGGTTTGTTACCTGTGGTAGTATATATATATCCTAGTGTTCCTATAGTGAAATAAGTAGGGTCGAGCCAAAGCTTTCTTTGTTTTGTACCTTAAATTGTTCGATTATATCATCAAAAGAGATGAAAGGTATGTAGAACGGGTTCACCTGATTACCTTTTTCTTTTGGCTTGGATTAATATTCATAGTAGAACTTTATTAAAACATGTTTGTATTGTAGGTGGTGTTCGTATTATGCTTATGACTGTATGGTTTGAAAATATTTTCATTATACATGAAATTCAACTTTCCAAATAAAAGTTCAACTTCATGTAATCCAGAAATGTTTGTATTCTGTTCTACACAGTTAAGAAGAATCAGAATTTACATATTAATCTTAACTACTTCGGTTGCCTCTGATCCTGGAATATCTATAAATGAAATATAATTTAATAAAGTATAAATAAGATATAAATAAAATATTTTGATTTCAATTACTTTCTAAATATACAATATCACCAACATCTATAAAACAGAATATTCCAATAAAATTTATACTTATGATAAATATAAATTTAAGATGAATGTATATTTATCTGGTTATTCTTAATAAAAATGTCGAAATGTCACCTTCCAAGAAAATGCCCAGTATGCTATATTTTCAGTGAGGCTATTAGATAATTTTGACATGGTCTCTTAGAATTGGGTTACCCAGTTTGGCTCAGTGGACAATCTACCTAAAATTGTTGTTTTTAAAACTGTTTTATTGACCAGACATGGAGACTTACTGAAATCGTTGCTCTTTGAGAGTATGAGTTGGGTGGATCACTTAATGCAAAGAGTTCAAGACCAGCCTGTGCAACATAGTGAGACCTCGTCTCTGCAAAAAAATTAAAAAAGAAATTATCTATACCAAGCACTTTACATAGAATACCACATTTAATCCTCGAACCATATTCTCTGGTTTGTTAAATTAGGGGACTGGGAGGTTAACTAACTTAATGAGTGTCACCAGCATGGGCTAGAACTAAAAATTGAACCCAGGGATGTTTGACTCCAAAACCCTAATTCATTATACCATTAATAGTACATTTTTTCATGCCCTCGCTCCTCCACCTTTTCTTAGAAATACTGAAGAAAGGTGAGTTTCAACTTAATGCTGACTTACTGATCATGCTTACAAACACCTTGGCTTTAAGATATGTGATCAAGACATATGATAGAGGAAAACAATCAATGCTTTACTGTATAACCAGTTGAATGTGTACAACCTAAAAAGAAGTAATTCAAATAAGCCAGTTATTTTTAAATGAATGTCACGCATTTCATTATATTCCACTCACTCTTTTGGCAAACTGAAAAAGAACAGAAGCTTTTTATTAGAAGTGGCTTCAAAAACAACTGCACTAAACATTTTTAAGTTGATATTTGTATTTCCTCATCAAATACCAGAATCTATGGTAGGACATCTCTCTTCTTTTGCTATTCTCATTTGTTTCCCTGTAAAACACAACATAGAATTTTTAAGCCATATGTCTCTGGACTCTTGGCATCCCACTTATGGAGAACCCTTATCACCAAGATAAATCAGATGTTAAGTCAGATAAACATATGCACGATAACGTTTCAAGGGCCTTGTTTTAGGATTTTAGCATGTGTTAATATGAGGGTTTTTATCATCCTCACATCACTTACAGTGTGATGCAATAGCATATATATACATGAGTAAAGAAAGGATAAAATATGGAAATTCCCACATTACCTGAAAGAAATAATATATTGCACTGCAACTGAAATGCGTAAATTCTTTTAACAGGTGGAAAAAATGTTTCATTGATTGGTCTACTTATAACACACTGAATCATGAAATATTTTCCAAAGTGATCATCTATATAGATTGTTCCCAAAATAGTTATCTTGCATCACTGATTCTGTGGAAAACATTATGTTTGACAAAATTATTTTGGGAATGTTGGCAAACATAAGTAAATGGATACATTTGCTGCATTGAAAATCCTTAGGAGAATATGGCATGAAAACTTGTTGGGCGCTGGAGTTTTTTGCAGACTCAACCTCAGGCCTCTTTCCCACTCTACTGCTTTCCTAAGGTATCTGGTCCATTTAAGACTTTGATTGCCATGGGTAGACAGATGACTTCAAGTCATTTTTAGCCCAGTTCTCTCCTCAGATCTGAGGCTTTTATATGTGACATTTTACTTGACATCCCTCTGATGTCTGTAGGCTATTTCAAACTCAATGTTTCACAAGCAAATGCATAATTTCCACTTTCCAAACCTGTTTTTGCCCCGCTGTGCTGTTCAGTGAATGACAGCAGTAATCCATCCAACCACTCAAGACAAAAACCTAGACATTGTCCTTCATACTTGAGCTTTCTCTTTCAACCTCTGTGCTCAATCCATCACAAAATTCTGTTGATATTTTCTCCTATGTGTCTCCTGGATCTGCCCACTTGTCTGTACTGGGACCGCTTTTATGCTGAGTGATCTTTCTGTGTCAACTGGCCGCACTCATATCTCTTCTCCACTATTCAGGCAGGGTGATTTATGAAGCGCAATTCTGTTCATGCTGCTTCCTTACTTTGAACAAAAACGACAAATAGCTTTCCATTTCTTCTAAGATAAAAACAAAAATCTATAATTGGCTTGCAATGTCCTGCATGGTCAGATCCCTACTTAGCTTCCAAGTCCCTTATTTTCTGGTTCTTTTTTTTCCTTTCTCCATTCCAGTCCTGGTGATTGTATCAAACGAGCCTTCTGCATGCTTCAGATTCTGTAAGGCTCATCTATCTTATATCAGCCACTGCTGGAATTAACAGTTCTGCATGGACCAAAGCTGACTAACTGCAAGTCAGCTTGCAACTAGCTGCAGTGTTCATGATGCATCTTTGCACTATGGTATGAGATCCTGTGAGACTGCCTGGTGCCTATTCATGCTCAATCTGGAAGCATGGAAGGGTTAACACCTTGTGGGCCAAACATTTATCCAATGGGAGAATGGAACTAGTAGATAAATGCCTGTCTTCTCTCTTGTCCTGTGTCCCCTCCCTCCTCTCTTATAGCAAATGGTCCCACGGGACACAGCAATCGTTTGCATTCAACAGTAGCCAACTCAATAATGTATCTTCTATTGGTTCTCCCTGATTCCTTGTCTCATGCTCCCTTTTGCCTCATGCCTGGTACCTAGGATTGCACTCCCTAATCAATGAGTAGCCCATGTACTGATTCCTGCAGGCTCTGCTGTTCAGGAATCCAGGCTAAGGTGTGTCTTTTATCAGTTCCAGGTATTTTCTAATTGCTTCCTGTCCTGAGAAACCTTGAAATTTCTTACCTCTCCTTCACAAAACCACTGATCTGCTTTCAAGTTCAATATCATTTCTCCAGGGAAAACATCCATAACTAGGTGAAATCATCTTATTTTAATATGTCATGGTGTTATGTACTTTTGATTTCTAGCATGAACCACTGTTGAAGTTTTACTTTTATTACATGGCTATTGATTACCATCTCTATTTATCCTATTAACCTAAAAGTTTTATGAGGGCAGGAGATGCACCTTCATTTTCACTGGAAATACCATCTGCCTAGCAGGATGTCTTGTATCTGCTGGGCATTTATTAAATATTTACTAAATAAAATAATAAATGTCACAAGGAGGGATATTCCAAATAATTAATGCATTTGAGAAAATGTCAGTCCAGCTGCATGAAAGAAGTCTCTATTTGTACCCCACAAACTGTTCTTACCCCTTGTTTTTCTTCTTAATAAATGACTCTACCATCCACCTAGTAACTCAAGCCAAAAGCTTTAGGATCATTCTTTAATTCACTCTTTCCTTCATTGTCCTACAACAAACCCATTGTCTCCTACAGTGCTAACTCCAAAATACAGTTTAAATCTATTCATTTTTCTCCATAGCCATTGCTACCATCCTAAGATAAGCCAAAGGAATCTTTTTCATGTCACTGGGCTTCCTTCATTCTTGTCCCTTTCTCCAACCTATGAAACAATATCAGGGAAATTTATAAATATAAGTTAGATTATATTAGTGATTTCTCAGTAAATTTAGCCATAATCCCAAATGTCTAACCAGATGGCTGTGTACTAGCTAGCTCTGCCTGCCTTATGACCTTGGCTCATAAATTCTACCAAAGCAAAGCTTGTGCCACACTGCCCTTCCGTATATTTCTGGAGCCCACCAAAACTTTTTCTTGCCCACGACATTTGCAATTGCTGTTCTTTCTGCCTGGAATATTTCCCCAAATTTTGTATGAACTTGCTTATTATCATTTAAATCTGTGTTTAAAGGTCACTACTTCAGAGAAGACATTTCTAATTACCAACTCTAAAATAGCCAGGCTCTATGATGTTATTCCCTTTAATTTCTTCATAGCAATCATTACTACATGAATTTATATTCTTAGTTTTTTTCTTCCCTGTTGTCATTACACTTTAAGCTCTCTGAGAATAACTTTGTCTTGTTCATTGCTTGCATACCTAGAATTGGCTCCAGAATATAACAGATGCTAAATTTGTTAGGTAAATGAATGAATTAAAGCACTAAATGAAAAAATACAAGAAATCATAATAAGAAAAAAACAAATTAACCTTCTTATCAAAACATATTGGCTCCAGGTTTTAAAAATATTCATATATTTAGAATATACAGTTGCCTCCACCAAAAACTCTTATATAGTGCATAAACACATAAAGCTGCTCACAACAGGACTGATCAAACTGACAAAAAAAATAGGCTTTTCTTTTACAGCTGATGCCAAGCCCTTTCTGTTGTCCTTTTAGGGAAAGGAAGTCATTATTAATGTTTTATAAAACAATTACGTGACATGCAAATCAGTAATTCCAGTTATAAGAATCAGTACAAAAATTTTTCTTTGCTAAATGTCAGTATCTTACAATGAAGTTGACTGCAGTACAGTATGCATTTGAATAATTATAACGAATTAAAATGTTCATAATCTATGACTATAATTTCATAGGAAAAATGGTCATATTATAAAAAATGTAAATTTCTGCATAGAGTATGAGTATCAACTATGTTTTAAAATAAAATTTAAAATTGCCAACACGTGCTTTTTCGATTAATTATTTTATTAATTTATAATAATAGTAATAATAAAAAGCATAATGTTTTAATTAAAGATGCAGTTAAAAGTCTCAACCACTAGATGGAAGTGTTTCAAAGTAATATAAACTGTGCCATACAGAAAGCATCCTACAGTCAGTATATTTTCTCCTCGAAGGCAGTTTTCAAGCTTTAGCATGTATTATGTATGTATTACTTAGTTTACACTTCTTCTTCCACTTCTAAATTGTGGCCTTATTATAGTCATTATTGACTTTCTTTGATGTAAGTTTTGTAAATTATATAGGTTTTTTTTTTCTAATTTAGAAGGGGTCAATGTTTTTCAAATGTTAACAAAGTATGATAAAATAATCTTGTTATAATACTTAGGACTTCAAAAACAGTTTTCTAGTTTAACATTTTAAATCCTGGTAGAAAGAGATGGAAATAATGTCTGAATTATTTATATTACCTATTTCTAAACGAATCGATATTTCTTACCTTTTTCTTTAATGCACATGAATACCTCATTTACTGTGCTAAAATATTGCCTGATATACATGCATAAACACAATAGTAGTACTAAAACCTGTGAAGTCATGATTATAAAAATGAGTTCAAATATGTAAATGCTTTAGAACAGTATCCGTCACATGCAAAATGCTAATCACACATTATGGCATGTTAATTAAACATTTTTATAAAGTTGTCAACTGAGAAAGTGTAGTTATGGTCATGCTGATAATCCTACAGTAAAGGATAAGGCTCTATCTGAAATAAGCTCTGTATCTTGCCAAGAAAGGGCACCAGATGAAATCTGAGTTGACGTATATTGTAAATAAAGCCTTAATTTCAAAATTGAGTTGAACTTTAACTTTAATACATAAAAATTAAATAATTCTATGTAATTGGCTACCATCCATATTAATATCCTCAAAGTCCAGTGGGCACCCACACCACCTGAATGGCTTGTTAAGGCAGATTGGTGGGCCCCAGCCTCAGAGCTGTTAGTTTTGTAGATTTGAGGTGGGGCCCAAGACTTTGCAAGTTAAAAAAATTGCTGTCGATCTAGGAATCACACCTTGAGAAACATTGGCCTACTACAGTGCATGGATTTGAACATAATCAGTTAAACAAAGGAAAATTCAGAAAGAATGACAATAACTCCAAAATATAAGAATGTTCCATTAATTATTTGAATACTCTTTTTAAAGAAGTAGCAAATTAACTTTCAGAATGAAAAAAAAAAAGTTATGGCATACTTCCTTCAAGATTTGTGAACTAAAATCCACAACACAGTGATGATTGCCCTGGACATAGGGATAGGGAGTTACAGCACATGCACAGTGTATTTGCATTTCCTGGGTTTGTAACATCCCATGGATTTTAATATCTGGCAAAGCAATTTTATTTTTTATCCCAAGTAACACTGGTCTAGGAAAATTTGCTTAGTGTTCTATTGTATTCAATTTTTTAATAAATTGAGCCAACAAAACAACTAATTTTAAAAGACTTGAGAAGCCATAAAATGGTTGGAAAACTTCTTTGGGATCTGTTTTGTCTCTGTGGCAGAACAGTCTCACATTTGCTCATGATTCTTTCCCAGTCTGGGCAGGTAGTCCCTTTGCAATGGGATAAGCAACACAGGACTTTCTAAAATCCTTTAATGACTCAGTTCCCACTCTACTTCTAGCTGCCTTTTCTTTATCTCCCTAGCAGTTTTGAAGTGCTTACCTAGGACAGATTACTATAAAACTTTTCTAAATTATCTTACTTCCCAGGATCCTGCACACTTTTCTGTTTTACAAAACTTTAGGAAATTTTTGAGTTAATGGGGACACCTAGTGTACATGGTAAAATGGACACCCAAATTACCGCACAGGATGTACCAATACAGAACTATGTTAGGGTTACATGAGAATGCAGTTTAATAGACACAAATTACTAATGTTAGTACTTCTTTCTGAAAATATAACTTATCTAAGGGTGATATTCTTCAGCCTCAGGTTTTGTCATGATGTTAGAAAAATTCACAACCTGGACTGTAGCTGTGACAGTTTCAAATCTAAGACATGTAATTCCAGTGACAATAGTATAACAGTAAAATTAAAATCTAAAGAGAACACTAACACTGTGAGTCTCAACAGAATTGGCAAAAATGAAAAATGATGCTAATGTCTGAGGTTGACATGGGAGATACTAACCTGTTTGCTTATAACTCCTGCTGGTAATACAAATTGGTAAAATAATTAAGGACAGCAATTTGACCATATGTATTAAAATATATAAGAAGTTCCAAAATACACTCTAGGAAAATAATTAAGAATACTCTATTTCCTATTTTCCTATAATTTACATTACATTTTAGGGAAAATAATCCATATTTTTCAAGTGTTTTACATGACTATTTTCGAATAAAGTCCCTGATGAAGATAGCATTTTATAATAGAATATCAGAACAAAAAGACCCATGGAGTTCACCTAGTCCAGGAGTCAATACACTGATGTATAAACCTTGTATTTTTGTGCATGTGTATATTATCTGTGAGAAATCTATAATACCCTCCATCATACTTGAAGGTGCCAACATGCACAATTTGGCAGGTAACACAGGGGTTTTAGGAATTCTCTGAAGCCCAGTTTATTCATCACCCTCCGAAACAAATGGTCTAGTCAATTCTCCGTTTAATGCAAGAGGAAACTGAGATCTAAAACAAGTAAGTTTCCCAAACGTACTGTGCTCATTATAGCACATACTACATAAACTAGCCCTAGTTCTATACATTCTAACTTCAAATTCAGTTTCCTATCTATATTTATCTCTATTTCTATATATCCATATGCTTTATAAACTATGAAACCCCTATAATGTGTTTTGATGTTTGCACTCTTACATTTGTCATTAAGGATTAGAATTCCTTGGTAGAATAAGAGGATATCAAGCTTGGTACTGTTATTTTATCAAATGAATCCAGAGAAAGGGACTTACCCAAGGCCATATTACTTATTTACATCGATGAAAGCCAAAAGGTAGCCTCTGATGTTTTAGATAGATGTTTTGCCATTGGTATTTCAGATATCAAAGTCTGGGTAAATAACCTGGTATACCTCCTAAAATTCAGTTTTATTATCTTCTATTATCTGTAACAATATCTAACTTTTAGGTTTGTGGAGAAGAATGAATGAGAAAATCATAACTAAAATAACAAGAACAGAAATATACTCTTACTAAAAGGTTGTTGAACACTGTAGAACAAATGTGAATACATGTAGTACGTAATTATTATTGTATTAATCTGGGTTCTACAGAGAAACTGAAACAATAGCTTACACATAAATATGCATGCATTATATCTATCTATCTATCTATCTATCTATCTATCTATCTATCTATCTATTTATCGATTTACTACAAAGGATTGACTGCCACAATTATGGAGACTGAGAAGTCCAAGATCTGCAGTCAGCAAGCTGGAGACCCTGGAAACACAATGGTATAGTTCAACTTTGAGTCCAAAGCCCTAAGAATCAGGGGAGCCAACGGCATATATTCCAGTCTGTGTTTGAGTCTGAAAGCTGGAAAAGACCAATGTCTTAGCTGGAAGACAGGCAGTCAGAGAAAGGGAATTTTTTGTTACTCAGCCTTTAATTCTATTCAGATCTTTAATGGATTGCATGAGGCCCATCCACACAAGGGAGGGAATCTGCTCTACCCAGTCTATGGATTCAGATGTTAATCTCATTCAGAAACACCTCACAGACACACTCAGAAATATTGTTTGACCAAACATTTGGGTATCCTCTGGCCCAGTCAAGTTGACATATAAAGTTAACCATGACAATCATTATGTGTGAAAACAAGCAAGATAGTTATATGACTATCAAAATAAAAACATAAAGGAAAACAGGTCTTTCTTTCTCCTCCTCCTCCTCTTCTTCTCCTTCTCCTTCTCCTTCTCCTTCTCCTTCTCCTTCTCCTTCTCCTTCCAAGTCTTATTCTGTCACCCAGGCTGGAGTGCAGTGGCACCTTCTTGGCTCACTGCAAACTCCACCTCCAGGGCTCAAGCAGTGCTCCTGCCTCAACCTCCCAAATACTAGGACTACAGGCTGGGACTACATGGACAATTTTTGTGTTTTTTAAAGATGGAGTTTTCATCATGTTGCCTAGGCTGGCCTCAAACTCTTGAGCTCAAGTGTTCCTCCCACCTCAGTCTCCCAAAGTGCTGTGATTACAGGCATGAGCCACTGTTCCCACGCAGGAAAACAGTTTTTGAGTAGGAGCTGTTGGGTTTTAACTCCACCAGAGGTCTCACATCTTTCTAATACTTTGCTACTATAAGTAAAGCTTCTCTAATAGCCACTGCCATTTCCTAAATACTCACTGAAATGATCATGTCATAAACGATGATTGTCTGCAGGCTTTCCAGAAAAAGAAAATGTCTGGGAGTCATTATAATTTGAACAAGTGGCAAAGAATCTTGTGGATTGACTTCTAATTGTCATGTAATGCTAGGTTTCCCTTGGATGAGTAATTCTCTATCTTTAATACAAGAAATCTTAACCTCTTTTAAGAATTCATTGCAGGTCTCATATTTTCTTCGGGACCCTGGGCAGATGGCCATAGCATTCATGATCTTACCCACTAAAAGAATATATGTGTCATTATTCTTTCTCCTTACAAAATTCTTACTTTCTCTGCTAGCCTTGGTAAAATCAGAGGACACATACACAGCAACTAATTGCTTGCACAACTCCCCATTGTATAGTTAAGTTCATTGGAAAACACATTATACTGGAATCCTTCAGATGGTTGGACACATGGTATCTAAAATGTTATTTATACTTTGTAACTAGTCACTATGACTACAAGATTACCCGTGCCTTAATAATTGAAAATGTGTATTCTGTATCAAAGTCCATGATCATCATTTTCACACTGCATGCATTGCAGTAAGAAATTTACAGTCACTTCATTTCCTGCTTGTCAACAACAAATATATATGTATAAACATCACCGTGTGAGATTAATAGTGACAGGGTGATAATAATCAATGATAAAATGAATCAACTTTTTTTTTCTCATAGTGTATCTTAGTGGTTTAGATTCTAAACCACTTCTAAATTCTAAACTTTAGAAGATGAATTTTAAAGTCAGTAAAGCTGATGAAAAAATGGCAACTCATTTTACATGCCAGCTCTGAACATTTGGTAATGGCTGTCTGCCGTGCTGTCTTGAGAAGAAAGGTACATTTAGGTAGGACAACTGAGAGCACCACAGTGGATTAGTGATGTTTGCCCTGGACATACGGATAGGGAGTTACAGCACACGCACAGTGTATTTGCATTTCCTGGGTTTGTAGTTATGAGTTTCAGGTTTTAAGAGTTGCAGATTCCTGGTATCATTATTTGTTAGCTAAATAGCTAAGTGACTTTAGGTAAGTTATTTAATCTCTCAGAGTCTCAGCTGCACTCAGCTCTAGTTCCATCAACTGCAAATTGAGGAAACTAATATTATCTCTCTTTATCTCTCTCTCTCTCTCTCTCTCAATGGTTATGATTTAAAATGCATGTAAATTGGTACCTAGCATAAAGCTGAGTATCTAAAAATGTTAGATGATACTATTGCTACTGCTACTAATTATATTAACAAATAACATTTCTTCAGGTTCATCATGCACTGCAGAAGTAACTGGTCAGCAGAGACATTAAGAACACATAGCAATCTCTTATCCATCCTCCCAGTCTTGCAAAAGTCATTCCTTTCAAATAAGTCCAAAGCAAAATGCCTAAAACTTAAGCTTTTCAGGAGTCCGCTGTGGCATGGTGAACAGTATGACAGCCTTTGGAACATTATGGGTAGGGGGAACCTAGGCTCTACTATTTAACCCAGTACCACACAGCTGGGCTGCAAATATCAAGTCAGTGCAAAAGTAATTGTGGTTTTTGTCATTAGAAGTAATGGCAAAAACCACAATTACTTTTGCACCCACCTAATACTTTTCCCATCTCTCACTAATGTGTCATAAAATTTATGCAAACAAAGGCAATTTATACATTCGAAAGTACAAAACATGTGAAGGAATATAGACATTTCAATGCCATTAAAAATTCAGAAAATTCAGAAAATAATACACATCATTTACTCATTACCTGAGACTATCAATGTCAACAACTTGTCAGATTTGTTTCGCATGATATTATCACTTATTTAAAGCAGAGGATGGATAAGGGATCGCTATGTGTTCTTAAATAAGTAATGCCTTATGTTGGAATCTCTTAGCTTCAAAGGTGAATAATTTATGCTTTTAAGAAGTTCCAGGGGCTATTTTTTTTAAATCTAGAATTAAGAACAGATTTGAAAGTTGATGATTGTAGTGTTTGCTGAAATTGTGGGGCCATTCAAGAAGATTGGGAATAGCCAAACGACTTCAGAACTAGCTTGTAAGTCTCATGGCAAAAAAAGCCATTCAGTCTTCAAGCTGTCGATCTAAACCCTAGATGGGTAACAATTTTGTTGCGCTCAGCTATATGGAAGGAGGAGTCTAAGAGCAAATTCAGTCTTGGAATCCATCAAAATCAGCTTCTGAGAGAGAGAGAGAAAGAGAGAGAGAGACCGAGAGAGAGAGAGGAGAGAGAGAGATCTTCATTACAGTCTTTTCCACAGTAGTATGACTAGCTTTCTTTTTAGCAGGGCACCTTGTCTCCAATTCCTCTAACGCAAAATGAAATTTATATGACTCCTTTAACACTTTGGGATATAAATCATTTAGAAAGGACTGGAACATTCCTCTTGCTCACAGCTGCTTTTCTCTGATTTTTACTAAATGAAGCCGCATATTGCAGCCGCCCTGTTCTTCTACCTGTTTTTTTCTCCACTTGCAGATAGCAGAAAGATGTTTAAGTCTATGCATGTCATTATGATGAGTTATTTCAGCTAGGAAATCACTATTGGAAAAAAAAAAAAAACTGTGACTTTTGGTACCAAAAATAAGCACTTATCACTTAAAATTTTCAAAGAGAATCCAAAGTCGTGCCACAAGACTTGGGGTAAGCACATCAGATTGCTAGGTTGAATGTGTAACCTCATTATGCAGTGTTCCTTCTGATGAAACATCTGACTTGGATGCTTTCCCTCTCACCAGAAAACTTCTTTGACTTTTCTTCTTCAGAATAAAAGAACCTCTGTAACTCTAAGTCTATCTCTTTCCCAACAATCACACTTTAAGTCAATGTGTTAGAGCAGTGGCTTCATTCCTATGACTTCCGGGATCACCATTTCTCAAAGAAGCCTCCCTGGATCCTATTGTTCCTTTGGGGATGGATGAGGGAGTAGGTGGAGGAACAGAAGTTTTCTATGATCAAAGGAATGAGAAAGTACAATAAAAATAAGTCCTTTCCTAGAGAGTCAAAATACACTGTTAAAAACGGTGAGAATATGGAATGGAAGTTTGTTTAAACAAGTTTCACAAACTTGTTTGTTCTTAGGATTTTTTTTTTTTTCAGAGAACCATTATTAATATCACATGAGGCATTTCAAAAACACAGTTTGGCAAATACTGGTATCAATCTTTTTTTCTTCAACTCTTAAATATGTTGCTCACTCTATCTTTCTATTTGTATTTATTTTGAGTGTTTAAAACCATTCATTTCATAATCTCTAACCTATAATTAGTAAGCTGTCTAGTTCTCCCCAAAGAAGAAGTAGGAAATTACATTCTATAGTTTATGTTTACAAAATGCACTGTTTGAATTCATTATCACTAAATTATTTAATTTGATTCTAATTAAGTTTCTGGTGGACCATGTGGAAAACTTAGAGAGAAATTTTATTCTCTAACCTGATGAATGATAGTCATACTGGCATGATACCTCAACCAAACTAAACAAAAAACATTGCATATATTCTCAGGAGGCATTTTCCTTCTCATAGACTGAATATGTCCATTGCATAAGTGAAATACAGTCCTTGGACTGTTTTCTACAGTCCAAGGACAGACCTTGGACAAGTTGTCTACACAAACTAGGAAAAGATCTGAAATAGCATCAATCAGAAGAACGTTTAATAGATCGGGTTAAGGATTCTGAAAACCTGGTATTAATGTTATATACCTTTACGTTTACTAATTGTGTGATATTGGACAAATTATTCAATTTTGTTTGTTTGTTTGTTTGTTTGAGACAGAGTCTCGCTTTGTCACCCAGGCTGGAGTGCAGTGACTCAATCTCAGCTCACTACAAGCTCCGCCTCCCAGTTTCACGCCATTCTCCTGTCTCAGCCTCCCATGTAGCTGGGACTACAGGCGCCCACCACCACGCCCCGCTAATTTTTTGCATTTTCAGTAAAGACAGGGTTGCACTGTGTTAGCCAGGATGGTCTCAATCCCCTGACCTCGTGATTCGCCCGCCTCGGCCTCCCAAAGTACTGGGATTGTAGGCGTGAGCCACCGCGCCTGGCTAAATTATTCAATTCTTATGGCATTCTGAATGATGTGAAGATTAAGTGAGATAATGAATATAAAAGTCTTTAGCACATGCCTGATAATAAAGCACATTAAAATGGTAGCTACAATTTTATTCTGCTAATGAGGACATAAATTGAGAAGGAAGCTAAAATGTCCGCTGAAACTGATACCACTAATGCCTAGAACACTGGTGTTGGTCTGAAATTTATGCTGAGTATTAAAATTTCTCTTTTTGTTTTCTTTTTATTTGTTTTCCCTCATAGGCCTTTTTGGAATTTCTTAGGTCATCTGAAATAGTCCTTTGTGACGATACATTAATGTTAATTGTGTAAATAATCTATGAATTACTATTAAGAAACCTTTGTTTTTATTGAGCTAAACAGTCTTAATAAATCAACAGCAATGGAACAGGGTGTTAAAATAAACCCAAAGCTATCAGTTATCACATATCAGACATCTAAGAGTGGTGTAAAATAATCTGTCTGATAGAACATGCAAACTTCAGGTGTCTGAGGATGATAACCAGTTAGATGTCTCTGAAACAGCTTACTCACATTGAGGGTGAAATTTGGGCATCTTACATCCTATGAGTCTCAACTCCCCCACTCCTCCCTAAGGGAAAGAGCTGGAGGTGCTTCTTTGTTTGCTTCTAAAGAAGATACTATCAGTAGAATCATGAAGAGACCTTGAAATGGACCCCCTGAGTTTAATGGGACACAGTAAACTGGTGTCTGAATCCTATCTATAAAATCCAAAGACGGCTGGGCGCGGTGGCTCAAGCCTGTAATCCCAGCACTTTGGGAGGCCGAGACGGGTGGATCACAAGGTCAGGAGATCGAGACCATCCTGAGCTACACGGTGAAACCCCGTCTCTACTAAAAAATACAAAAAACTAGCCGGGCG
>NW_012114711.1:3670311-3693844 GCF_000951035.1 Colobus angolensis palliatus
AAAAAAAAAAAAAAAAATCCAAAGACAAGAGATGGATAATTGAGTGTAGATGAGTGGAAGAGGAGAAATGTCATTGAATCACATTTCAATCTAAGAGTCTGTTGGGGCCAAGGATTTGCAAGTGATTTCTCTGGTCCTGATATGGACAATGAGGGAGTGAGAGCCGGTATGGGGTGGTGGGTCGAGAGGAAGTGGTTAAATCTTGTTCAATAACAGTCTCCTAGAAAAATGAGAAACATCAGCAGAGAAGAGCTGGCAGTGGACTTTTGGATTCTAATGTGGCTGCTACAGGAGGAAATGATGAGCAGATATGAAAATCTGTGTGCCCAGTCAATGGAGCTGGGGGAGGTTGCTGCTTCCAAACAGAAAAGGATTAGTCTCCAAAGAACCAACCAAACCGTCCAGGAGAGGAAGAATCGCGATAAACACCTGCCAGACTTGGAGTCTGAGGAAAAGAAAAGCAAAGCAGATATTCTTCCCCCAAGCTCCACCCAGATCCTTTAGGCTGTTACTTTAAAATCAATATCACCTGGATATAAACTTTCTAACTTCTAAAGGGAGGGTATGTTTTGTAACTTAAAGGAACATTGGATTTTGCATTGTTGTTCAATGCACATAACATTTCAGTTATACAAGATGAGAAAGCCCCAGACATCTGCTGTATAGCATAGTGTCTATCGTTAACAGTAAGGGATTGTTAAAAATCGTTTAAGGGAGTAGATTTCATGTTAAGTGTTCATAACACACATATACACACCTAATCAAAACAAACAAACAAACAAAACATAAAGGCATACCGAAAACTTTTGGAGGCAATGTATATGTTTATATTGATGGTAAAGTAAGTGCATACATATGTGCAAACTCACCAATTGCACACATTAATTATGTGCAAGTTTGTACACAAATAGACTCAACAAAGCTGAAAAAATAAACTAACATTGGTAATTCTTATAACTCACCAACAAAGTCATAAAACTGCATACATTTTCATCCAGAGGCAAGGAGATACCTTCTGCCATTGAGTCTCTGTAAGTTTCACCTCCCCAAATCCTCCCTAAAGGAAAGAAGTGAAGAGGCTTCCCCATTGGTGCCTAGAGAGAAGAACTTTAACAGAATGATAAAGAGACCTTGATAGAGGTCCCCTGAGATTGAGGGAACATAACAGACTGGTGTCTGATTTTATCTTAAGAATCCAGAAGACAAGAGATGAGTAGTTGTGGGCAGGCAAGTGAAAGAAGAGTTACATGCTTGCATAATACTTCAATCTTGAATCTCAAAGAATAGAAGACTGAATACAATTAGTTTATTAATAACACTCATATTCATTTAATTGAACCTGTCCCAGGAACTATGGTATGCACTTTGTCCACATTCAATGCTCCTTACAACCATGTGAGATAAATGTTAGCTGATTTTCAGATGAGGCTATTTATGCACTAAGTCATTCAACTGCTATAAACAACAAACTGAAATCCAGCCCCAAACCTATGAAACTCTTAACCACAATTTTTTCCAAGATATTACAAATCCAAGTCGAACTTACTTCTAAGTAGAACATATAGCTCTAGAGAGAATATCATTATTGTCACATGCAAACCTTTTGATCAGAATATTATGAGACTGTGTAATGATATCCTTTTCTCTCTAGAATAAAGATGGTTTACATTTTCTTATGTATCTAATAAAACCACCCCAAAATTTATTTGGTAAAATAGCTCAGTTTCCAGCTCTCCAAAAGATGCTGAATAACAGAGAAATTTTATTTGAATACTTAGAATTGTATTAGACAGAAAATACCCTTGAGACGATCTTCCTAAAAGGTAGATACAATTTACCAGTTTGATTATATATTATTTTATCCATCAATTTGCAATTATAGCAGTAGGAAGTAAAGTCACTGGGAAAGAGGAGGTACACAGCTGAGGAGTCAGTTAATCTAAGGCTTATCAGAGGCTTTTGACAAATTATAATTTCAATCAGATTTCCTTTATCCTATTAAAAAAATAATAAATCCAGACTTTGGTAAAAAGAGATGATTCAAAAGAATTATATGAGAGTGGTGAATGGACATCGAAATGGGGGAGGGAAACTTTCTGATCAGAAGATCAGCAAATGTCTCCAAAGTTAGGCCAAAACTATTTTTCTTTTGTAAGGAAGAAGAAACAAAGCAGTAGAGGTGTGGGGGAAGTGTGATGAGCAAGAAGGGTGGCTACAGAGAGTAGATCAGAGAATATTTTAATCTGAGGTCAGCCCATTCCGTGAAGGGGCCACTAAGGAAAGACTGTGGACTGGCTCAGGCTAAGGGTGGGTTTGTGAAAGAACAGAAGATTAAACAAAGATTGGTCAACAACTATTTTGTTACATTGATCAGTGGGGAAAGCAGTTCAACTAATCACCTTGGAAGGAAAGAATGGGAATTTTGTCTGTGTGAGTGTGAAGGGCTTCCTGTCTAGCATCATAAACAAGTGGGTGCCATGAGTCTTACCTATGTCCTACAGGGAAAGGTGTTTGTTTGTTTGTTTGTTTGTTTGTTGCAGTAGGCTAGGTCATTTCCCAGAACATAAAAGGGTGGGACTATTCTTGATCCTGTGCATTATTTATTTATTTATTTATTTATTTTGTAAGAGCACAGGGCTCAGGTAATACTCAACATTGCACCTCAAAGATCTGTATGTTGGTAAGTGCCAATCTACATCATATAGTGAAAAGCAACTTCATTTTAGAAAAGAAGCACAACTGATTTAAAAAAAAAAAATAATCAAGCTATCAGTTTTCTTTGATGCTACAACTCAGCAGTCTTAATGTGGGGACTCACTCACATTAATTGGTTTACTCATCTCTTCTGAATACTAATAGATGCTATACTAATAATAGTCGCCATTTATTGATTTCTTATGCAAAGCACTGTTCAAAGCATCACATCTTTTATCTTCTTTAATCTTCATAGCCCCGCTAAATTTCAGTTACTGTGACTAGAATGATTTTCAAACATAGAAAATTACACCTAGAGAGGCCCAAGTTCCCACAGCCAGTTTTGTAACCTAGGGACATTAGAGTCCAAAATCCAGTCCCTAACTATTACAGCATACTGTTTCCCATAATATGCAGACAGAGTGGGAGGGCTTTGTCTCTTGGGTCCCATATCCTAGAAAAGCACTTATTTAAGTATAATTCTAATGTGTGTAACTTTGTTGACTTGGGCTGCTATAACAAAATACCATGCAGTGGATGGCTTAAACCATAGATATTACTCACAGTTCTAGAGTCTGGGATGTCCAAGATGAGAGTGCTGGTCAATTCAGTGGTTTCTGGTGAGAATTCTCTTACTGGCGTTTAGATGACCTTCTTCTTGCTGTATTCTTACATGACAGAAGGAGGGAGTGAGGGGTGGGGAAAGAAAGAGGGAGAGGACAAGCACAAGCTCTAGGTGTCTCTTCTTATAAGAACACTAATCCTAGAGGATCAGGGCCCCACTCTTAAGATCTCATTTAACCTTAATTACCTCCTTGGATACCCTGTTTCTAAATGTAGTCACATTGAGGGTTGGGCTTTCAAAATATGAATTTAGGAAGGATTAAATTTCTATCCATAACAGGGTATGAATTGTGGAAATTAAAAGATAAAGAACTATTCATTTTTTTTCTTGGAGTAATTGAAAAGGCAGTAACTTTATAGTAACTTTTACAGTAACTTGAGTGTACACAATTTTAATAATTGTATTCAGAGAATTCCTTTGGATAAATTACCAGATGAAGCATACTATTAAGCCATCTCAAATTTTGTCTATTATCACTAACCCACTTAGCCCACCCAAACCCAACAGTACAACCCACATTTCCAGCATATTGCATGTTTCTGTCAATTTTTCCAACATTTATGCATTGTATACCTTCCTAGAACAATTTTGTAATTTATATTGGATGAGAATTTCTTGAGGAATCAGTACTGAATGTGTCTGAAACAACAATTTTGGCTTTCCAATTTAAAATATCCTATTTCTCTCTATGACTTAAGATACATTGTCTAGACATGGCTCTCCATGCCAAAATCTAAACAGCAGGATCCCAAATAGAAAGGCAATTCATTAAACACACACACACACACACACACTTACACAATCATTTCTTGTACATAAATTGGCTAAGGGGAAATAAATGTCTGCCTCAAGAAAGAAAGAAATTGAGAAAGAAATAATTGATCAAGGGAATCCCAAATTATATGGGTAGAGAAAGGAATTAGAAAGCAAAGCAATTTCCAAATAGATTGAGTGTGAGAGGGTAACAAAACTCAGCTTAATTCTCAATGAAAATATCCACGGAATATAAATTGAAGCCAATTTTAAAATCCTCAGTCAAGGGATAAGCTGATGTTCATTATATCTATCTTTTCTCCACAATCTCTATGTTTACATTCCAGACAGCTTGACAAGACTAGAGTTATTTCTTTTGTTGTCATAATCCAAATAATCATCAGTAAAATTATTTGATAGATTTCTCTGCAGTGGAAAATAGAGATTATGTTTTGCCGTAATTATTAAGGCTTAGAGTCAGTAAATGCTGATGATTATCCTCTATCCGCTGTCAGATGTGTTTTAGTAAGTGATTGCAAAGTCCTTGAATTCCAGCCACAAACTTTGGTTATTGGTTCAATTAGCAATAAAGCCTGGTGTCTTTTCTTCTGTGATATTTTAGTTTTTCTAGGTAGTTAGGGAAGATACTATGAGATTTCTCATTGCTATAGAGCCCATGTTCATCATTATATATCTGAGTCCCTTTGGGCTCAGAATATTTTACACAGTTAATAGTTTTTCAGGCTTCTTGAGATATGTTACCTGTCTTTAGTTATTCACATGTTGAAATTCCATTCAGTACACTGATTTTCAGGGTACTCCACTTTATGCTAGAGTTGTGTTCTTAAAGACTTTAAATAATTCAAAACTCACTCAATTCAAGACTTATCCTGATAAACTAGGTTTTATATTTATCATCTAAAGAGGGTAATTCCACTTGAAAAGACATAGTTACAATTTATACAATGTGTTATGAGATCAAATTAATATTGGGATTTAATTTTTGGGATGAGAATGGTTTTACACAAAGTTAGAGCTTTTTATGGTCTACGTCACACTATTTCAAATACAGGTAAATCACATTTATATAAAACATAAACATGGTAACTATAGAATTGTGTTATAAGAAGTTTGTAGTAAGCCACAAAGTCATAGACATGTGAGTAAGCTTAAGAGAAAGATGTTGAATAAATTATGCAATAATTATTGAACTCTAGTAATTATTGAGAGAATAAAAGACCCCTTTCTTATGCCAAACTGAAGAACATCCTTTAATCCATGAAAGAGCCCAAGCAGCTTGAGTAGAAATCACACACACACACACACACACACACACACACACACACACACATCTCTTTTTGTTTCTACCATTCTCCAGACATTTCCATTTGCAACAATGAATGATGATTGGGTCTGCTATTCCCCTTCTTTTCTCTTCACCTTGCTTATTTTTCTCTTCCTCTTTTTCTGCCACAATGTAATACACTAGACATAATTATTTTCCTGAATAGCTGCCATTTACTAACACCCCAAGAACTCCTACCATGTGCAGTTAGATTCACGCATGCACTAATGATCAAACTCCCCACAATAAACACTACCAGCTGACCAAGTCTATAACCAGCGTCGAAGCTCATCATACAGTTCATACACCATTGTGGAAAACTGGAACCAATGCCTGGCTCAGACATGAACGACGACAGCTAATAATGTGGTCATCTAGGGATAGGATATCAAATAGATTTCAAATATTGTGAAAATTGAGATTGGCAAGTGGAATATTGGAGACTATTGTCTTGAAGATTCAAAGGCAGCATTGATGACAAGTATGCCAGGATGACTGAGTGATGTCTGCCATGGGCGTAGACAGGGGATTCCAGGGATATATGCCATGGAGTTGAAACTTGAATTGATGCCTCATGTCACATATTGGGTATCCTTGACTTAGGTGGTAAGTAGACAGATGATGCCTAATGCCTAAACATAGCAATATTTGTCAGTGTCCTGGGTGATTGGCAAATACTTGGAGATCAACCTCTAATAGTTAACCACTGAGAACATTGAATGCTACTGCTAAAAACTCAGACCACGAACCCGAACCTGTATACCAATTAATGCTGTCTAAATATCTGGTCACGTTGACTGCACGTCTGGAGTCTCACCTCCCTCAGTTCCCAAAATATGGGTACTTTTCCTGGAACTTCTAACAAGCAAAATGTTTACACTCTAGAACCAATGGGAGGATTTCTTCCTGCCAAGAAAGAGCAGAACAATGTGGTGGGGACAGCAGTGGACAGAGTCAGGACTCTCAGATGTTGGGAAGGTTGTGGAGAAAAGTGAATGCTTACACACTGTTGGTGAGATTGCACATATTAGTTCAGCCCCTGTGGAAAGCAGTTTGGAGATTTCTCAAATAACTAAAAATATAATTGTCATTTGACCCAGCAATCCCATACTGGGTGTATAACCAAAGAAAAATAAATTGTTCTACCAAAAAGACACCTGAACTCATATGTTTACTGCAGTACTATTTATAATATCAAAGACATGGAATCAACCCAGGTGCTTACCAATGGCAGAATTGATAAAGAAAATATGTACACATACACAATGGCATACTACGCAGACGTAAAAAAGAATAAAATTTTGTCTTTTGCAGCAACATGGGTGTAGCTAGAAGCCATTATCCTAAGCAAATTAATGCAGAAACAGAAAACCCAAATACCCCACATTCTCATTTATAGGTGGGAGCTAAACACTGGGTACACAAAACACTGTGAACACGAAGATGAGAACAAGAAACACCTCCAAAAGTGGGGAGGGAAGAGGTGAGCAAAGGTTGAAAAGCTATCTGTTAAGCACTATGTTCACTGCTTGGGAAACAGGATAATTAAAAAAAGAAGAAAGACAAGTGAGGAAACTATTACAGTGGGAGGAGTATCTGAGAAGAGGAGAGAGTACTAAAACACATGATTTTTTTTTTTTTTGAGATTGAGTCTCACTCTGTCCCTCAGGCTGGAGTGCAGTGATGTGATCTCAGCTCACTGCAAGCTCTGCCTCCTGGGTTCACGCCATTCTCCCGCCTCAGCCTTGCCAGTAGCTGGGGCTACAGGTGCCCGCCACCACGACTGGTTAATTTTTTGTATTTTTAGTAGAGATGGGGTTTCACTGTGTTAGCCAGGATGGTCTCGATCTCCTGACCTTGTGATCCACCTACCTCGGCCTCCCAAATTGCTGGGATTACAGGCGTGAGCTACCACACCCGGCCAAATACATGATTTTTATGGCACTACTATCAGGTTTTGGAATTTCAGTATTGTTTCTATGTGCATTGCCACATAATTTCCCAGCTAAAACTAGCAATTATGAATTTTTCTATATTTCCCATCATTCATCAACAATTTGCTAAAAATAAAATAAAATAATAGTTTGATTTAAATTTACCAAGCGATATGCATACATGACATCAGCTGACACTTTCCATCATAAACATTACCATAAATTTATCATTCTATTTAAATTGCTATGATAATAGAGCAGGCATTGATGCATATATAAGTCTTCTAGCATTTTAGGAAGTACAGTTTCTTATCAGGGGCCTATAAAGTACAGCCGCAGGGGAAGTCCATCCCCTCTGTTTTTTTAAAGTTTTATTGTTGCATAGCTATAATCATTTACATATTGTCTTTGACTGTTTTTAACCTTACATTATTGCATAGTTGTGACAGAGGATATGGCATGAAAACCCTACATATTTATTATCTAGTCCTTTACAAGAAAAGTTTTCTGACCCCAGTTCTGAGCTATCAATTTCAATAAAACAGCATCAGCTTACTGTAGTTCAGAAATGCTAGAACAACTTCCAAGGGGAAATAAAAGGTAGTCTGCGGTGATAGAAAAATGCTCATAGTGGTAAGCCATAATCAATGCACTGAAATAAATTAAAGTCATTAATTGCAGGGAAAATTGTAAATAAGCAAGATATTTATTAAAAACAATAACAACATAACTATGTTTTTCTTTTAATATTAAAAATAGAGTATATAGATGTGCATAAAGAGTTTATTGCTTTGAGGCTCTCAAATACTTTCCTGTGGGTTGATGAGAAAGGAATGACTTTCTTTTTTGATCTATTCCTGTACATGAAAGGAATAGAAATTAGTCTATAATCTAAAAAATATTATCTAAAATAAAATAATTCCTGTAAAGCGATCCTTAAAAGTGAAAACATATCTGCATGACAATAAAATTTTAAACACTAGTTTTCAGTCTATATTATTCAGTGGATGTGTTCAATTTTCTTTACTTGATGTTAGCTAGGAAAGGTCGGTTTTTTGTTTGTTTGTTTGACTTTTTATTCAGCCCTTCTTATTTGTGATGTGGGTGAGAAGGTTAGAGGTGGTCTTTAAAATTATGGGATGTCTGCTAAGACATCATTTATGGTCTAATGACCCTTTGAGTTAGTTAACTTCAGTTAGGGTTGTCAGCAGGGAAATTTGATTGGGATATTATGTTTGATTTCTCCTTGTAGTTCACCTGAGGACAGAATCCCAATGCCTTCTTTGTCAGACACTAAAGCAGGAAGAATGCGAGTCATTTCCTCCAGCTTCCCTGATCTTTCACTCTGATGGGTCTCTATCTCAAACTTGCTTTTGTTTCCTTCAACGAGAAGGAAAATAAAGCTATTCTAACCTGAAATTACTAAGTCCCCAAATTATACCTGTTCTTCATTCCCGGTAGGATTCTTAGTTTTCCTTCAAGTTAGTTCTTTCTCCATCCTTACCTCTTTTCCCATTTTGAGTTCATTTTAATGGTTTTCTTATGAATAAAACTAACTTTGCTCAATTATTCTTTTTTTTTTTTTTTTTTTTTGCATTTTAGCTTTCCTTATACAATTGAGTGATGTCTTTTTGAGTGAACTCTGAAAGATTAGTGCAAGATTTGCCTCCCAGTTTTACACAGCAGATTGTTTAAGTGTGGGAGAGCTTTTCATACATATTATTTTGTAGCCATCATTTTGCTTGTATCCTAAAAGACAGTTCAGCACAGTGGTTAAGAACTCTGAGGACAGTATTCAAATCCTGACTCAGGGCATTTACTTGCTGCACAAAGTTATTTACTTTCTCCTTTCCTGAATATTCACATCTGTAAAGTGAGGATAATAACAGTACTTATCTCATTTACCTGTTTGGAGGAGTACATAAGGTAATAGTTATAAAAGGCTTAGAACAATGCCTGGCCAAGTATAAGTGTTTACTACTACTAGGACTTACTGCTAAGGTCACGGATGCACACTCTGGTCATTATTTCTCGCAAAGTCATTGGGGCCCCTTTTCGCTACTGGGGAGAGGGACACTCATGTTGGGTACTGATGTGGGATGGGAAGGCAAGTCCCTTTTCTAATACTAAGATTGTTACCCAGTTCTTTCCACTGATGTGTAAGGGGATACAAATTGGATGGCTTTTGGGATCCTTTCACTTATTAAAGAGGAAGTTTAAGAAGAAATGCTCTGCTCTGAACCATCTCCTGCCAGATGCCTTTGAATGTAATGGAGACCATGATGGTTGGAGCTGCTGCAGCCATCTTGTGACAAACAAGGAAAGTAAAAAATAATGATAAACATGCCAGTTACAGTCATTTTGGAACTGAAACAACCCAGCAAATACTGTCTTGCAGTCTTCTTGTCATGTGAGGAAATAACTTCCTATTTGTTTAGGTCAATTTTAATCGCAATTTTCTCTTCATGGTACATAAAAATATTTCAATTGTACAGAATCATCTCTTCTACATAACAACATCTGTTTTTTGAATGCATAGATCTCTCCAGGGGTGCATTCAACCATTCTATGATAAACATTTGAGTTGGTATTTCTGAAATATATATCCAATGATAAAGATTCTCACCAGTGGTTTCTAAGTCTCACTTCAAAATAACACATAATTTGATATTTTTTAAAAGAAATTCAAGTGTTTCAGTAACTGGATAAGAAAATATCACAAAGCAAAGTCAGTGTCCTCCTCAAGGGTAGGTCTTGGAACGAGTATCCATGTATCCAGAGGTTGGCGCTATTGGTCAAGAAATACTCATGTACCAGGTTAATGTGGGTCCACCTGGGTGCCCTTGTTTGCACTGTAATAATATCCAAATGATACCTTTAACTGATTTGCATATGTTCCTAAAACATTTTTTAGGCTGGGAGTGTTGGCTCACACCTGTAATCCCAGCACTTTGGGAGGCGAGGCAAGCAGATCACTTGAGCTCAGGAGTTTGAGATTAGCCTGGGCAACAAGGCAAAACCACCTCGCTACAAAATTTTTTTTTAAAAAAGCAAAAAAGTTAGCTGAGCACAGTAGCATGTGCCCATGGTCTTAGCTACTTGGGAGGCTGTGACAGGAGAATTGCTTGAACCCAGGAGGCAGAGGTTGCAGTGTGCCGAGATCACTCACTCCACTGCACTGCAGCTTGGGTAAAAGGAGTGAAACTCTGTCTCAAAGAAAAAAGAAAATCTTTTAAATAAAAAAAGAAAGTTAATATTTTTTAACTGGCAACATTTATGGACTACATTGAACATCACAGACATTTAAAAAAAAAATGAGATGTTTATTAATGAGGTTGTAAATGAAGAAAAAATAAACACCTTCTAGTTTTCCAGTTTTCTTGAAGGGCCAGAGACAAGATGCACCATATAAAAGATATGTCTGCAAAATATGCATAATTTTTCCTCATCTTCCCATGGAATGCTGCATAAGGACCTGGAAAAGAATCAGACGTATTCCTCAATTTCTTCCACGGGATTTTAATAAATCGTACTATTAATTAAATTTTAAGGAGTTTGCATTTAGAAGATAACTGAGTTAAACAAAGTTAATTACATTCCTTAAAATTATACAAACAACACATGAATATTATCTTATTACAAAAAAGACAAAGGAAAAAAAAACCACTTAAAAAAGTTCTTCTTGCACCAGCCTTAGTGGTTCATGCCTGTAATTTGAGCACTTTTGGAGGTCTAGGCGCGATCACTTGAGCCCTGGAGTTTGAGACCAGCCTAAGCAACATAGCGAGACCTCTCTCTATATTTAAAAAAAGTCCTTCTCATCTCTTTCCACTCTCAGTTCCACTCTAGTCTACAAAAACATTAACGTTTGCTACCATATTAATGAGTAGGCATCAGATTTTTTTTTCCTATGATGGTACATATTCGCATGTGTACTGCATAGGAAAAATGTATATGGGCATGCGTATGTGTGTGTGTGTGAGAGAGTGGCTGTTTACATAAGTAACCCCCATATTCTCTATGTATTTTATTTTGTAAGTGTTTTGTGACTTCTTTTAAAGTAACAATATCTCTTAAATATTTTATCAGTGTATACAGATAAAATTAAATCATTTTGAAGATCAGCACCATGATGTGCTGTCATATCCTAATTTTTTGAAACATTCTGCATTCTTGCCTGTTACAATAGTTGCAACAGACCAACAACTTCTACTCATATTAAATTAAGGACTTTTTCTCAATCTGAGTTTGGAGACCCATCCTCTACATCTTAGCAATTCCCCTTTCCCCTGTATTGGAAATCTCTTTCTCTCTATGTGCAGTAGTCATCTCTTGGAGTTCCTGTAGTATATATTTTGATGCTAGAAGTTCTTAATGTTTTTAATTCCTTCCTTGTATGATTTCAAGTGTTTCCCTCTTCTCACAAAAACGTGGTAGGAGTGAACTCTTCAAGCTTTTTGAACTTAGATATGGATGTGGAACTTGCTTTGGCTAGTCATTTCTGGCAAAAACTTTACAAGCCAATGGTGACCTTCCACGTTCTCCGCCTCATGTCAGATGATCCTAGAAGCAAGTGTTGAGATGGAGCCTTCATTAACCTAGGTCACCGAGGGACAATGATAATGATAACAAAAATACTAGCAAACCTTTGTTAAATTTGTAGCTTGATAGATAAATAAATGTTTGTTGTGTTAAACTACTGAGTGTCAGGATTATTTATTATTTCAGCATAAGGTAGTTAAAGTTAACTGTTGCCACTACACATTCTTTGGCTTCCAACTTCACTTACTTTCATAAGAAAATTCTTAGTATATACTTTCTAAGTATATACTAAGTATATACTACTTACTTAAGTATATATACTTAGTATATACTTTCATAAGAAAACTTCTATACTGTATTTACTTTCTCAACTTTATCTTTTTCCCATGACAGTCATTCTTCAATTCCCAACACTACTCTAAAATTGCTTCCAATTGCACTAACACCATTCATGTTTCCAGATTTCAATGGTTAATTCTCAGTCTCTGGCTTGATATCTCAGGAGTATTCACCATGGTGAAAATTATTTTCTTTTCTTGCCTTCCAGAGTATCAGGTTCTGATGGTTTTCCTCTTATCCACTAACCATACCATCTGAGCCCCCTTGGTTTATCTCATACAATAGCCCCGAGTGAACTTTAAAAAACATTAACTTTACCACATTACTTTACTGCTCAAATTCTTCCAAAGGATCTATAGCATATTAACATCCACGCTCTTTATCCTGGCCTAAAAACCCTGCATGATTTGGCATCCACCCACTAATATGTCCTCATTGCATTCCACTCCCCTCCCTATACTCCAGCCGCACACTCCTCTCTTCTATTTCAAATACGCCAAGATATCAACCAAATTAGAGTCTTTGTACTAGTTGGTCCCTCTGCTTGGAATGATTTTAATGCATATATTTACATTGCTGGAGTGTTATGCAGTTTTTAAAGAAGGCTTCACCTCCTGCTATTTTCATACCTTAGTATAATCCGCTCCTTTGAGTATGAACTGGAATTAGTGACTTGCTTCTAATAAACATAATACAGCAAAAAATGTGCAGATGTCACTTCTGAGATTAGGTTACAAAATTCCAAGACTTCTATTTTGCTAGCTGAATTTCTCCATTGTCTTCTTGGTTTATATGATCTGATGAAGCTAGCTACCATACTGGAAAGGCCCACATGGCTAGGATCTGGCTGACTGCCAGTGAGGAATCAAGGCCTTCAATGCAGCAACTTGCCAGCAACTGAACTCTGCTAACAGTCACATGAGCTTGGATTTAGATCCTTCCTCAGTTGATCCTGAAGATGAGATTACAGCCTTGACCAATGTCTTAATTCTAGCCTGTCATAAACCATGAAGCAGAGAACACAGATAAATCATGCCTGGATTTCTGATCCACACAAACATTGAGGTAATACATATGTGTTGTTTTAAGCTTCTAAGTTTTACCTTAAATGTATTGAGACCAAACTCAGATTTATTACTCAGATTACATAAATAATATAATTGGCTTCTTCTTGTCCCGTCCTGCAGGACAGTTGAACGGACCCTGGAAGGGGGAGTGGGAATGGAGGAGACAAGAAAACACGAGAAATGGAGACAAGACAAATAGCCTGATCAAGTCTCATTTAATGATGGCAGTGCAATGCCTTATATAGGCTGGCAGGGGAAGAGGTTGGGCCAGGGCGGTGACGGGGGGCTGTGTTTTCTCAAATTACAATCACGCATGCGCCATTAATTGGTATTTTTCCCGGGCACGGAATTGCGCCTGTGCCGGGCACGGAATTGCGCCTGCGCCCTAGGCTGCATTATCTTCCTGGGCGCGAAAAAGGTTGGCGCGCGCGGGAAAAGTTGTTAATGAAGAACCCGGAAATACGCCATCTTGTCTCTGATGATATGGAGCTTAAGCAACAGAAGCCGCGGCAATTTCCGGGCCTCACGGCTCCGGACACTTCTCATGCAGGTATTGACCTAAATGTCAAATAATTAGAGATGTTCTCCTCTACAACTCAACCTAAAATTGCTGCTTCATCCTCAATAACAAATATCTCAATTTGCTTTATGTATAGCTTGTTGCTGTCTTATGACAAAAACTGCTAGTGGTAACCAAATAGCTCTTCTCTCCTAATTCCTCATTAATAGGGCTGCTGGATCCATGACTTAAACACCTAAATAAAATGAAAATAATATTAATATTAAACTCACAAATTTATTGTGAAGACAAATAAGAGAAGACATGTAAGGTTCCTGGTACACAGTAAAGTACCTGATAAGTGTTTGCTATCACTTGCATATTTTTTCCATTATTTATTCTGTAGCACTGCCAGTTTTATTTCTTTTGGGACAAATAATTTTGAGTTTCTCCTGTTGCCAGATGACTATCTTTATGGACAGAATTCATTTATGATACCATAATGTCATAGACTTTTAGCTCTAGAGGGGACATGTAACAATCAACTAAAGTTAATATTCAACAACCATTTATGGAGTAGCTATTAGGGACTCGGCTAAAAGTTAGATAAAGTATTCAAATGGAAGAGGATACAAGTTACAAAGATATGTATTCTGCTTTTAAAAGACTGTAAATGGACTTCAAAGACTTGGCAAGTGCAGCCTTACCTCTCCACCTCCACAAGCCTTAGACCCAATTGCCAACAGTAGACTATGTGCTTAACATGCTCAGATGTGCCAGGCCATATGAAAATGGCCACTCTGTGGACGTCCACTGCTCATGTTCCCTGTGGATGTGGGCCAGGAGCATCAAGTACTGTCTTTATGGATTCTGAGCCCCTCAGACAGGAGGTGATGCCAGCTTGCACAGAAAAAGGTCTGGCTCTGCCTTGCAACCAGATGGTTGGCTGCAGGCCCAGCTACATTTTTTTTTTCTCCATTTAATTTCTGGTCTGAAAGTTACTGTTTCCAGTGGTGACCTGGGGACCATAAATTTTGGGGCTTGTTGATGAGTTCTGAAAAGTACTGTGTAAATAGATCTTATGAAATGCATTGAACACTTAAGTCCCAGACACAGCAGTGTTTTCGAACATTATCTCATTTAATCCTTACACCAAATTTCTGATATAGATGTTATTGTTATATCTACTTACTTTACAGGTAAGAAAACTGAGGTTTGGGGACATAAAGAAAAAAATTAAAAACAATGCCTTGAAAAGAAGCTGTGAGAATGTAGTGAATATTTAATATTTTCTTTCTCAATAAAGTATAATTTAACACGTAGATTTTTTGTCTCTTAGAGCCTAGTTGGTAAAATATAAGTTAGAAACAAAATCTGACAAAATTGGCACTAGTATTTGACCAATCACATAAAAATGTTATGTAATATGTGTAGTATATAGTAGATACACATCAACACTGTACAGAGAACATAAAGTTCTTTTATCATTTAATCATGTAATGCAAAGGTAATACTTTTGTTTCAGTGAGTGGGTCCACAGACTGAGGTTTCTTATTGATCTTTAGTCATTAAAAAATATTCATGTTGCATCATCTAAGATTTTTACTTTCCTTGCAGAAGCAAAGGTCTTCATATAAGGCTTTAGTTTCCTTACAGAAGCAAAGTCTTTTTTACATTTTTATGATTGTCTTCTCCAATTGTTTAAAACTTTCATATACCTAAAGCTACAATAATTTGAGCCAAAAGCCTTTTATGACTTGTTTCCTGGAACATACACATAACTTCAGTTTCTTAATGTTTGAATAGAAGAAAGCTTATAGTTTAACATTCAATTGTAATAAATGGGTTTGGGAACAAATGCAACTTACTCTTAGAAATGGCGCAGATGGGGACTTCTCTGCAGCATTTCTTAAAGGAGGCTTGTGCGGAGGGCATACCTGGGGCCACTTTTTACTTATCTTTAAGATCACATTTATTTCTATTGACATCGGCATCACTTGAACCAATGTTTTGGATTTTTCTTCATCACTATATTCCTAGAATATTCCTTTACTAATAATTCTCATGTCCCACTGACTTGCAGAAATGAGTAGGGATACTTTTACAATTGAGAAGAAAACACAAATATACTTAAAAAGTAATTCATTGCCAAAGACAATTCCACATACGTGGCTTGATTTCATTGAGAATTATTAGAAAACACAAGGTATGCTTTCCCTGTATTAGGACTGTTAAATGGAACACTCTGTGATAAATGGAAAAGTTCATTATATGCCTTTTCTCCCTGTTAGGTTGTTTTTCATCAATTTGTAAGATGGTTTTATATATTCTGTAGCTGCACTGTTCAATATGTCCTCATTCACTACATGTGGCTATTGAGCACTTTATATATGGCTAGTAAAACTGAGGAACTGAATTTTTCATTTTATTTAATTTTAATTCAATTTAAATAGTCATGTGTAACTTGTGGCTATGATATTGTCTAAGGCAGATCTAGATCTATTATTCCAGCTGACTTAAATACAGGGCTTCTCAAATACAAGGCCAACTTATTTGATTGCATATATAACATTGTAAGCTAAGTTACCAGAATGATTTCATGTAACCATAGAATATTTCTTCTTAGGTTTAGTAAAAGACAGTGTGTGAGATAAGTACATGTCTGCACACAAATATATGCTAGCTATGTAATAAATTATTCACCACATCCCTAGATAAATTATTTTCATTTTGGTTTATGCAAGTTTGAGCCTTGTTTATGTGTGAGAAAAGTCAGAAGGCAAATACTTTGCCATCGGGATACAGACAGACTACTTCTTGTGTGGAATAATATACAAATATATGTAAATATTCACATTCTTACCAATGCTCATGAAATGAACTTATGAGAAAACAGAAATATGCAAAATAATGCAAATATCAAAGCAGATCAACTGGCAAGCCCTGCTGTTCAACATCTAATGATCATTGCATAACTACCTGGATATAGGAATGTTATTCAAATCATGTCTATCCAGTCAGCTTTCCAGTATGTTCAGGAGTTGGAATCCTTACTAGCCCATGAATTGCCTCAGCCTCAACTTGGAAATAATGTTTTGAAGCCTAATTTCCATCAGAATCTCCCAATCAGCACAATCATAGTGGAATGAAAGTTTTGATGTAGAAATAATCTACTGATATCTGTAATGTTGCAAAAATAGATATGTGACTAAGCAAGATATAATCAAAATATGTGTTTGTATTATTTTACTGCTACTTTGATATTTTAATGTTTTTTGGGGGGGTCATTTAAAACATCTGCTTTTAACAAAAATATTTTAAATGTACAATAATTGTGGAATATCTTTTATAACATGAATTGGCCATGTTTTCCGTAAAATTTAAATGAATGCAACTTTTCCATCTGAATTGATTTTAATTATATGAAAGAACCACCCCCAGGTATTATTTGGGCATGGAGGAGAGATAAGTATAAAGTATCTAATGAGAGTCAGCAAACCCTTTTCAACGTAAATCATAGTGTTATGTATTGTCAACACTTGTAATTTGTCTGAGGGTAGAGGGGATGAGTCTAATGAATATAAAGTTTAAATATTAGTGTTTAAAGCTGTAAGATACTACAAATTTTGTAGTATTGCACTGTTTTGCATCCTGTGAAAAATCCTTATTGGAGAATCACACATTGAAATTTTTTCAAATGCTCTTGTTCCTCTGTTCACTGGCTACTCAGTTTGACGGATGCTATTAAGTTATGTTCAGCCAATTAATATCACGCAAGAGAATAAACCAATTACATTTGGATCGTCCCTCCTGTGGAATCTTCACAAAATAAATGTTCTTCATCGAAAGAGCCAGGAATGGTAGTTTCTGCATGAGCGTAGAGATGTACTGTGCATTAAGGGAAATGAAATAAAATGCTTTAATGAAGAAACACTGAACATTGTGGTATGTGAGACTGATAAACATGCTGAAATTGGAATTTCGATTTAGATTTATGAATCAACAGTTCCAAGAGGAAGTGGCTTGTGACCCACTTTCCTCAAGAGACATCAACATGTGTTTGTATTAATTTGTCTTGATAGTCTCTTGTTGCTAGCAACTCTGTGGGAGTAGAAAACAGTTCACCTTTGCCAACCATGTGTGTCTCTCTCCTGCACCCCTACCATTTTTTTATGTAAGGCAAAATGAGATGGCTTGAGTTTTACAGTGATTACTAGACACCCAACAATTGAGGAACGAAAAAAAAGCTCATAATTGGCTTTACTGTTTTAAATAGAGCATCTTTAAGGTTCTTCAAGTCTTTACTGATAAATTTTAGCAATCTTTTGGCAGTTATTTTTATTTAAATTATATTGTTGAAATGCCCATTTCACAAATTATAAAATATGTCTCAAGGTTGGGACATGAACACAAAGAGGTATTATGATTATCATAATCAATGGATTATCTTAGAGATAGTTTTCTTTGCCTTTATTGTAAAGCCTATTCATTAATATTTGTCTAAGTGATAATACTGTAGATATATGATGAACACATGATTTTGACTTCTTTTTAGCCAACAGTTACTAAATTGTAATCACCAATATATAGTAGGGTTCTATATTCCTATAAAAGCTTATTGGAAGGATATAGAAACTTTTAAACTAACTTGGTCAAATTTCAACTCTTCCCTAAAGTCAATGTTAGAAAATAATACCAATGGACAGTGACATATCTAAAGAACAGCAAAAGCAAGAAAGTTGGGAAAGGCTAAAATCTGGAGTTTTGATACATTCTACAATGAACCAAAGAAAAATCTATAATTAACTTTATATTTTATCCTGGCAGATAAGCCACATACCACATTAAAACAAAACACAAAGTGAATTAAAACAACAGTCAAAGATCTCACAATATTATTTTTCAACTGGTTGAAAAACCACCACTCAAATAGCTTAAGCAATAAGTGGATGCATTATTATAAAACTATGCCCTTATCTAAGTGCTCCCCTAGGGCATATTCCATGAATACTGCACCAACTTTTTCTTTTAAGAGGTGGTCATTCCTTGAATGTATTCTGCTTCCTATTTTGGGTTCATCTTCAGGCTAGTAGCAAGATGGTTGTAGAAGTTTCAGACATTACTTCCAAGTAGAAACCCATTAAAAAGCAGGAAGAGATGTGAGTTTTTGCATGTGTTCCTTTATGTGAGTGCAGAAGTATTATACAGGAGCCCCTAGCAAACTTCTTTTCTATTTCATTGATGAGAATTAGACCTCATTTTCACTCTTTAATCAGTTGTTGACAGGAGAAACTGGGTTCCAAAAATTGCCTTAGACAAATCAGGAGTGACCTTTGACCTAAAGATATTGCTATATTCACATGGAGGGGAAGAATGTGCAGGGAGTGGGTGAACACGAAAAAAATAATGTGAACCTGTGGATAACTGAGGGCCCACTTTATTATGCCATTTCATATAAGTGACTTCAGCTTCAGTTTATTGTTCATATCTATGAGGGGTTCTGGAACAAATCTCTGGTGAATACACAGGGCCTACTGTAAATCTTATGTATTCTTGAAGTGATTTAATTGTTGGCTTTCCAGCTTCCTTTTCCAGTGTGAAGTCTTCTTTATGTATCTGGGAATATTAAAATGGTTGGATTAGAACAGACTCCAGTCCAAAGAACTACAGTATAAGCAATGAACTAGTTTTTCACAATTATATTGCCTAACAGGAGAAGCTGGATGCACTAAATTAGTTTATCTTATTCACGATCTGCAGAATTTCTTCAGAAGTGCTCTCTTAAAGTCCTAACTGGCTGTGAAGGTAACGATTTCATCCCCAAACATTATCATCAATTACTGACTTCTAAAGGCTCTCTTCAGCAATTTAACTATCAATAGAAACCACACAAAAATGAATAGATTTTAGTGACAGGTATTTCTATAGAATGGAGACGGCATTATGTACAGGGTGGTTCAACAAGTTTGGGAAGGATTTAAACCTTCTCGTAAAAAATGTTTACATATTAGTATTACATATTATAGCTTGGAACTAGGTTTCCTGAGACAAAATGTGTCTGGGTTAGTGTTTTTATTTTGTGATATAGTTGCATTAATATTAGAAAAAAAAATATGCATTCACTAATGCCAAAATTTCATAGTGCAGGTTTGAATTTAACGTCACCATCCTAGACCACATTATGAGATGCTATACAGTGATAGGTGTTTGGCCCCCTTTTGTTGTAGATATTCATTCTCATTCAGCAAATACCAATTGAAATAGATTAAACTTTTTATGATAATAAATCCATCATCATTTATTGAAAAATAATAAGACATCACTATATGTGCCAGTCAAAATAGACTCATGATAACAGTTGGTTATATTTCTGTTTTACTTGAAAGTAATGAAACATATCCACATTTGGATTTCCTCTTGTGTCTTCCTACCAATCCCGTTTTCCCTCCATTTCTAGAAGAAATCGCTCTTAAGACTTTAGTGTGAATCCTTTCTTGTCATTTAAAATATATTTCATTAAAAATATTTCCCACAAATTTCTTGATGAAAAATTTGTGGTCTGCGTTTGTTTGCTTGTTTTTTTTTTTTTTTTTTTTTTTGAGGCGGAGTCTTGCTCTGTCGCCCAGGCTGGAGTGCAGTGTGACGCAATCTCGGCTTGCTGCAAGCTCCACCTCCCGGGTTCACGCCATTCTCCTGACTCAGCCTCCTGGGTAGCTGGGACTACAGGCGCCCACCACCGCGCCCGGCTAATTTTTTGTATTTTTAATAGAGACGGGGTTTCACCGTGGTCTCGATCCCCTGACCTTGTGATTCGCCCGCCTCGGCCTCCCAAAGTGCTGGGATTACAGGCGTGAGCCACCGCGCCCGGCTGTTTGCTTGTTTTAATGACAGTGTAGCTGTCATGAGAATGTGCCTCATAGACCTCCTCCTACAAGGAGAGTAATTGACCAAGAGGCTCAAGTGCTGCACTTCGAAATTTATTGTGGTGTTTGTGCTAAGGCCAAGTCTTCTATCAGATGCTTCCTGCCAATGAATGAGTGCTAAAAAGATACTAGAGCAGCCTTGCTTTTGAGACATGTCTGCGAACTTTGTCTCAAAGACTCCCCATTGACTTTCTTGAATCTTTCTTAGACTAGCAGGGAGTATAGGTATCTCCCACCCAAACTTCTCTCCCTCCTGCACAGTGTCAGGCTAGCATTACAGTCTGATGACTTTCCCAGTTTTTGTCGGCTCCATTTTTATTTCCCTTCATATGGACATTTCCTCTTATAAAATCTTTGGATGTTTTATTCCCTCTTGGTGACTGCTTCTTGCATAGCCAGGACTAACAGAGATGGCCTCATACTGGGAGAAGCCTTCTCCAATTAAATAACTTAATAATATATTATTATTTTTTGCTATCTAGTAAATTCTATATAGATCTATTTTATTTTTAAAAAATTAACCTACAGGATTCAGTTTTATGAATATATCACAGCTGACTTATCTCTTCCCCTATTGACAGGTATATATCTTGTTTTGATTTTCTTGCTATTATGCAACATGCTTCAGTGAACACAATTGTGCATGTCATATTGTGCACATGAGCAAGAGTAATTCTAGTTACAAACCTAGAATTGGAATTATTGGATCAGAGAGTATAATACATAATCAATTTCCCTATGTACAACTGTATTTCTTAATATAAGAAAATTAGATAGAACTAATTTATATTTCCACTGGTAGAGTACGAATTATTCTTCCTCTCTATTCTTGCCAACACTTAATACTCTGAGACTGTTCAATTTCCTGATGCTTTCATTTAATGCTTTAGTATACATTTCTCTTATTCTAATGAGCTGAACATCTTTTCATATGTTCACTGAAATTTCTCAGTTCCTATGATGCCCCATGAACTATGTTATTTACGATGGTATTTTTAAATCAGAATTTATAAACTTAAATTGTAATATGATTCAGTGTATTGTACGGAATGAAATTAATTTTGCATAACCACACGGGAACGATCAGCCACCATCTATTTAAATACCTCCAATTAAATAACTTTTATTAATACCCCGTGAGTGTCTTTTAATATTGAAGAATTCTAAGCTCTAACAAATAGCCCTGTAAAGTACTTCTCCATTTAGTAATCGTCAATATTTAAAATCCCTATATTCATTTTTATAATCACATGCTGGTAAGCTCTTTCAATAGTTTGTTTTCTTCTTATAGTTTAAATATTTTTTCAATGTGCTTTAAATTCATGTATTTAATATTCCTCTTCTAAATTTGAGGTCACGAAGGACACATGTCTAGAAGTTTCCATTTGTTCCAAGACAGGATTGCTACAGAGATAGATTCTTTATATTTGTATTATTTCTCAACTGTTTTTGTTGTGTAACTTCCAAATAACCTATTAAAGAAGAAACTAGTTTGATGCTTAATTGCAACTAAACCACATCCCAGATACACTGATGCTTCAATGAGGGCACTTTAACATAACCAAACCCATTTGAACCAACTTAAAGAAAATAGGGGGAAATATGATACATGCTTTATGTGTCACACAAACAAAAGATAGGAATGCATGGGGAACTTCAAAATAAACTGAAAGAATCAAACGCTAAAGGAATACTCATCCGGCCTTTCACGTCTGTTCGTTTCCTTGAATCTATCTCATTTTTCATCCCTGTTGAACATTCAAGAATGTTCAACAAGAACATTCTTTTTCCCAGACCATATGGTAGAAATATAGCTTCTATAACATCCTGAGTTTTTCTATTACTGGCCAACCCACCTGGAGAACAACCGAATTAACTCTTTCTATCTTTCAGTTTCCAGGGAAGAGATTTCAAGAGCTTATTTTGGGTTAGCTGCCCACTCCCAAGTCAGTAGACTGCATTTAGTATGATAGAGATGTTTAATATAGACATGAATGCTTTGTATGTACCAACATGGTTTGAAGAATACCAGTCACAAACTAGAGTGGAAACTGTTATCAGACATAAAGTTGGGCTTGATAATCAGTGTAACAGATGTTCATTACAGATGGTGAATGTGGGATAATAAGAATTTACTAAATTGCTAATTTGCTTTCAGATTTTAGCTTGATCTTTGAGTGAGAGGACTGAAACTTTAGGCTACTGATACTTCCAGTAGTTGACATGAAAGTATCATGTAATTTCTACCATGTGTCAGGCAATATGGCAGACTCTTTCCATGTTACCTTATTAAATACAACAAACCAAAGGGTGGCATTGTGATATTCTGTGGCAGTCCTGGACATGCACTGCTCAGATTGCCCTTCCAGAGAGCCAGCTGCAGGTAGCATTGTTGATTGACAACTTCTAGTTACCACTCCTTTGAATTCATTCCTTTGTTCATATCAGACCATCTTTTCCCTGCAAGATGTGACTGCTTGCCCCCAGCCACAGACTAAGCCCAGCAGGGACACTGGAATTGGCTGGTTCCTGCCTTCTGCAGGGTTCTTTCAATGGACAAGTTTAGCTCAGGGATTCCCCATCAGCCAAAAGATTTTTTTATTTTTTATTTTTAGTATTGTGCTGTGGTCTAAGCTCTTCATATACAATTCTTATTTCTGTTTCCTCTTTCACAGATGCCAGACCTCTATTGCAGTCTGAAGTTTCTATTTACTTTTGTTCTATCTCCCTCTCTCTTTCACAGGTGTCCTTTTCTTTCCTTTTTTCTTTTTTCTTTCCTTTTTTTCTTTTCTTTTCTTTTCCTTCTTCCTTC
>NW_012114711.1:3694304-3711400 GCF_000951035.1 Colobus angolensis palliatus
CTGGTCTTGAACTCCTGACCTCAGATGATCTGCCTGTCTCGGCCTCCCAAAGTGTTGGAATTACAGGTGTGAGCCACCGCGCCCCACCAACAGGTGTTTTTCTTCATAAACCTTTTGCGTATTTAGTTCTGTCTTGGTATCTGCTTCTTAGAAGACCAAAACTGATACATACCCATTTTATAGATTATTTGTTCAGAAAATAAATAACTTTTCCAAGGTCATATACATATTGTTAGTAAATGCTAAGTGCCAAAATTAAACATAGATCTTTCTGACATGAAAGCTCATATTCTTTCCACTATATCATGATGCTTTCCACTATAGACTTCAAGTTTTATGAGAATGTAATCATTACTTTAATGTGCAAGGATTTAGAATAATGTATGGTACATAAAAACAATATGTAACTGTTATTATTCTGTTGATTTTTGCCATTGTTCACATGTTGTAGAAAATTTAGAAAGCTGTTCAGCATAGCAACTTGTGGTAAACCTATGTCGGAGGTTTTAAAACTGGCCATTTCCTTCTTTCTCTCTTGCATCTACCCCTTTGCAATGTGACGGTGCATGCCTTTTTATTTTACACCCCTGGAATCAGGATTGGACGTGTGACTTTATTTGGCCAAGGAAACATTGATAAACATGATACAAACAATGTTCTAAAAAGCACTTATACTTGGGGATTGTTTTTTAGTGACTCTGGAGATCTTTCTACCACCTTGTATAAAAGTTCAAGCCACCCTGCTTCAGAATAAAAGAGCCTATGGAATACAGCAAAATTACTAATGCTAAAGACCTCTCCTAGATCAAACAGCTCCCAGATCACCTGGTAGATTATTACAAATGCATGTGTCAGAATAGCCAAGACCAGCAGAAAAATGATCCACCTGAGTCCAGCCCATATGACTGAACACAGAATTAGGGAATAAACAAATGGTCTTGTTTGAAGCTGTAAGTTTGGAAGTGGTTTGTTATCCAACAAAATTTAACTGTGGCCATAGGTGCAGAAAGGCAAATATTTGTTGGGGTCACTCTTGGTTGCCTTTTCAGTGACTATTCCTTCTCTCTTTCTTATTACCATTACAGCAATGGCCTTTAGGAATTGGACCTATAGCTTCATGAAGCTCTCCCCAGTTGCAACTGGGTAAATGTTGATTAGTATAAAGGTAATCATAGCAATGTTATTCATTTTGCTAATGACTAAGCAGCAGGTATAATGATGACAAATAAGTCACCTGGAAATTATCCTGGAGGGGCTTCTGGAATTGCCCTCACTCTTAAAAAGGACATACCACATCCTGCCTTTGGACATTGTTGTATGATAATGTGATGCTTGGATCTCTGGCAGCCACCTTTAAGGTATGAGGTGAAAGGTGAGAGAATCACAAAGAAGTTGAGGAGGATAACTGGTATCATTGACCCAAAGAATTAACCAACTCTTGAACCATCTACCCAAGACTTTCTGTTATGTGCGATAATGTATTTTCTACTATTTAAGATGTACAAATTAGGTTTTTCTGTAACTTGTAGCCGAGGGTATCGTTCTAGACATAGTGGTTAAATTTAAGCTTCTTAGAATTTCAACAAATTTTTGAAATGAGTACATGAATATTCATGCAAAAAGATGAAGTGTAACCACTAATAAACTTCACCTTTCAAATTTTCTCTTCTCTTCTCTCCTCCTCTTCTCCAAACCTACACAGAGCTTTATAAAAATACTAAATAAGAAAAGCAACACTTTGGTTTCGTACCAAGATAATATTCTCCAACTTTTCCAAGTATTATCATATATTTCAATTCTAAAAACACAGCTTATTCCTTTAAAATAAATTTATTTAAGCTGGAGGCTTATGTGCCACAAAATTAAATTATTAGAAGAGAATCTCACGTAATAGCTTTGATTTTTTTTGAGAGGATGATTTGAACCCTTCCGACAAAACCAGAAACCATGGACTAAAAATGCCATCTACAAAATTGCTCGTGATGTTAGCCATCTCAGTAGGGAAATAAAATGTATTTTTTTATTTTTAGAGCAAAGCTGTATCCACTAGGATGCACTGTTGCCTCATAGCTTTCCAATAAAATCCCTTATTTCTAAAGTGTGTTCATGAATTGTCCCTGCCAAATCAGGAATGCCTCATCACACTTCCTTCAAGCAAGCATGCATGTTGCAGTTTCTTTAATTCACTGCAATCCAGAAAGTGTCATGCTGTAGGATAGAAAAGAATGATGTTGGAAAGCAGCTGACATGCAATAAGTTTGATTACTGGCAACATTCTAATGTCTGATGAGAACACTACAGCCAAGTCCTGCCAATTATTTACATCTCCAAAGGATAAATGATTTCCCAAATGGTATCCAACCACCCAGGTACCCAGAGTGTTGCAGGAATGTTTCTAAATTGTGAATTTGAAGGATAACTATATGAAAGCGATGTTCATGGAGTTTGTGCCCTAGCAAATGTTGACATGAGGCATCTAGACAACCTGTCTCTCCCTTGGTATGACAGGATTAATTATAAACTCTTCAGGTAATCTCATTTGGCAAGAGAGATACAACCAGTGGTAGAGGGTGCTGACTCGGTCTATGAGCAAATAACCACTGAGTGCTCAAAGCATGCCAGGTCTCAGTCTTTATGATCAGAACTTCTGCCAAAGATGAGTGGGCCACAGAGGGCAAAGGCTTTGATGGGGAAAGACGGGGTCTCTTTCACACAGCCACTGGTATCTGTGATGTTGAAGAATACCTGTAAGGACAAGGAGTTACATTTTGATATATTTCTTATTTAATTTAGTAAATTAAATTAAACTAGGTGTTGATGAGACAATGATGAAAATGCTAGCATGCACTCAACCCTCAAGAAAATTAGAAAATCTGAGGAATGATCCTCATGGCCCAAATCACAGATTCCTGTGGGCCAGAATCTTCTCAACAGTTAATATATTTTACCATCTGCTTCCATACTCTCTTCCCAGCCACACCTTCCAGGATCAATTCCAAGATATATTTTTGGCTTTATGCCTTATCCCTTAAACACACACCCACACAGATACATACATACCTCTTTCATCCAAGCTTCTTCCTGAACTCCTGTAATTTGCCACTCTTCTGCTATTCTCTTAGCTTGTAATAAACTTAGCTTCCTCTCCCTTCTCTACTTACCTTTAATCTTTTTATTTCCACAATAATCGTGACTTGATCTGCAAAGCCTGTATTTACTGTTCTGATTTTTTTTATTTCCTAGGATTTGGTAAGACACATACTGATACAGACCTTTCATTAGGAACAAAAACAGATATTAGCTACATAAATACTACCTATTTTGGTTGCTTTTATCTTTTCTCTTATGTTTTGTACCATGCATCCTTGGTTACATAGTACATCTATGGGCTATGGTAGATTGTCTACAAAAATGGCCACCAACACATCTTCTCATGCCTGAATATACAGATACTCATTCCATCAAGCTGTGAAGACTATTTCCTCTTCCCTTCATCCCAGAACTTGCTTAGGCCCATAGAATGTACCCTTAGTAGTGTCTTAAAACTCTCAAGACAAGGTGTTAAGGGAACTGGAGGTTTTGGTTTGTACCCTGTCGGGATTCAACTGCCATGTAAAAGGCTTATAGAGTTATTATAGACACAAAGAGAAATGGAGAGAGAGAAAAAAAGAAAGAAAGATAAGTAAAGAGGGAGAGGACAGCCAGCACTGCCTTTCCTGCTGCTTCAGCTGACATACCTGGGAGTGAGTGAACCATCTTGGATGTTCCAGTCCCAGCCAAGCTTACAGCTAAATACAGCTGCATAAATTACTCAAATCAAATCCACGTGCAGCAGACATGATCCATCACTATGAAGTCTGGCAAAATTTTGGACTTGTGGGGTAACAAGTGGCAATTGATTTAAAACCACTGATTTCTGGAGTGGCTAGATATACAACAGATAATTGAAACATCTACAATGTACAGCATGCAAACTCTTTCCAGGAGAGAAGTATGCCTTACCCATTTGTAAATCTCCTAATCCCTGGAACAGTTTCATGACAATTTAATTTAATGGCAATGGTGTCATTAAATTAACATCTCAAAGTGAAACAAATATGCTCACTGGCTACCAGTAGCTCCTGTTCACTTTGCATCATTTGAATGAGCTCTTTAAACCTGAATGATTGGTGCAGATATTGTTGGCATTTCTGCTTAGCTGGCATCTCACATTGTGTACTTTTAAAATTTGCTCTGAAATACAGATTTTCCAGCCTGATTTCAAGTCCACTGTTCATCTTTCTGTCCCAAGGGCATTCTCCTAAATATCTGCTTGCACTGATCCATTAATGTGGCCTGATCAACCACAGTCTTTTAAGTTTCAAAGGAAATCTGAAATCATTCGTAGCTATGAACAAACAGTCTTTCAACAATTAGAAAAAAAAAAGAGATATGGAAATCACTTTCTCTACATATCCACTGCCCACATAATATCATAAGTTCCAGCTTATGTGGCACTGTCTCCATCTAATGTTGAGTTGTATTCCAAATTTAAGATATCTTCCCAAGTACTACCAGTTTTTGTTGACCTCCATAACGCTGTGAAATGGTGAATTGTTGAAAATTATGCTTCAATGGTTTAGTACTGTTTCTTTCTAGACTCTACACCACCTGTGCAAATATCTCTCACATTTGACTGCCAACAAATCTTGGGCCTGGCTTCAGACCTTGTATTGAAATATCAATAGGAACCAGTCAGAATGGTAATTATTGAAAAGCCAAAAAGTAGCAGATACTGGCAAGGTTGTGAAGAAAAAGGAAAGCTTTTACACTGTTGGTGGGAGTGTAAATCAGTTCAACCATTGTAGAAGACAGTGTGAAGATTCCTCAAAGACCTAGAGACAGAAATATTATTCGACCCAGCAATCTCATTACTGAGTACATATGCAAAGGAATGTAAATCATTTTATTATAAAGACACATGCATGCATATGTTCACTGCAGCACTATTCACAATGCCAAAGACATGGAATCAACCTAAATGCCCATCAATCATAGACTGAATAAAGAAAATGTGGTACATATGCACCATGGAATATTGTGCAGCCATACAAAGAAACAAAATCCATTCCTTTGCAGGGACATGGACGAAGCTGGAGGCCATTACCCTTAGCAAACTAATGCAGGAACAGAAAACCAAATACTGCATATTCTCACTTATAAGTGGGAGCGAAATGATGAGGACACGTGGACACATGAGGGGGAGCAACACACACGGGGGCCTCTGGGAGGGTGCATGGCGAGGAAGGGGAGGATCAGTTAGAACAGACAGTGGTTGCTGGGCTTAATACCTAGGTGATGGTATGTTCTGTGCAGCAAACCACCATGGCACACATTTACCTATGTAACAAACCTGCACATCTGGCACATGTACTCCTGAACTTAAAAGTTGGGGGGAAAAAAAGACAAATAAGTAAATAAATAAAAGTGTGTGGTACCTCCAAAAAAACCAGAAAAGACAAGAAATGTCAGCGGGAGTGGCTAACATTAGCTTTGACACATGCTATTTATCTTGTTCAAGTAGAAATGTCACACCATGCTTAGTTTATAATATGGAAGAGATCGTTTCCTGTCAAGGTAATACCATTTATGAAACCTGCCTTTCCAGTGTACTGGACTACACTTTTACTTCTGATGTTTGTTTTATTGAAACTGCAAAGTGTACATTCACTATAGGCTTCTTTGCAATAATTTTTTCTTGTGTGTTGTATTAGAGTTCTCTAGAGGGACAGAACGAATGGAATATATATATATATGCTTGGCAGAAGCATTGCAGGCAGCATAGACAAACCCATATCTGGAGTAAGTGTTTATTCTAGTGAGGACAAGCCTCTGCCTTTTTCATGATGGAAGAGGTCCAATATTATATATTATATATCACTATATGTAACATATAATATGTAAAATATTATATGTTATATATAGTGATATATAATATATAATGTATAATATATAATATATAATGTATAATACAGTATATAATATATAATGTAGCATATGTTTATATAAAATTATAAATATATGTTATATTATATATTATATATACTATATACTAGATAATATTTTATATTGTATATATTTTATATAATATATAGTACATATACTATATAATGCATATATAATATATATTATATACATAGAATTTTATTAAGTATTAACTCTCCTGATCACAAGGTCCCATAACAGGCCATCTGCAGGTTGAGGAGCAAGGTGAGCCAGTCCAAGTTCCAAAACTGAAGAACTTGGAGTCTGATATTAGTGGGGAGGAAGCATCCAGCACCATCATGGGAGAAAGGTGCAGGCTAGGAGGCTAGGCCAGTCTCTCTTTTCACATTTTTATCCCTCCTTTTATTGTAGCTGCTCTGGCAGCTGACTAGATTGTGCTCACCCAGATTAAGGGTGGGTCTACCTTTCCCAGTCCACTGACTCAAATGTTAATCTCCTTTGGCAACACCCTCACAGACACACCCAGGAACAATGTTTTGTATCTTTCAGTCAGTTGACACTCAGTATTAACCATCACAAGTCCACCCCTTGTCAACTTGAATGCATACACATCTCCTGAGATCATACATAATCTTTAAACAAAGACAATAATAAAGTCATACTAACGCTTAACATAACTACCCTTTGTATAACCGGGAATGCACCAATCTCCAACCCAAATACTATTACATAAAGTTAATAATACTTGAATGTTGATGTGAAGTCAATAACTCTTATGTCACATGATAAAGGAGAAAGGATATAAAATGAAAATATTTTCTTAGTAGACGTGTACACATGCAAAAACATGTTTTTAAGAAAAGAAGGAGGAAATACTCATGACAATTACAGTCCTCGTTTCTGCAGCTGGACATGTCATAGCTGATACTGATGACTAACTTCTTCTACTACACATTCTGTATTCCCTTTGCCTTCAGTAAGCATCTCAGCAGGTAGTGTTTTTTTTTCCTGGTGGAGTGACCCAAATCTTCATTCCTGAAAGGTCTGGGTCATTTGTAGTCCTGCCTGGATTGGGCTATTGCAGTTTCCCATTGATCTTAGTCACAGGGCATGGTAATACTAAGAGACACCCTAATGGATCTCCTGTATTCAATGCATACTCTTCCTCACCTCCTCTGTGGAGTGGTAGACTGATTCCATCTTGATTGTCTGGGTCAGTCATCCCAGCCAACACTGTAACTCCCTTCTTAGCCTGTTAACATAAAAGTAAGAGGAGTCCAAAATGTCCAGTTGGCAATCTTAATTTCCAGTTTAATGGAATTGTTACTGTGTCTCCTGGTGGCAGCGTTCCTCCCTCTGGAACTAAGACCTCTAGGCCAGAAGAACATAATGTCTCAGGAACAAGAAGCAAAAATTTTGCTAGTGGATCACCAGGGGTGATGGTGAGTGGTGCCACTTCCACTTCCACCCCTTGATTCCTGGACCAGTGAATCTTGTACCAGTGAATCCTGGCTATGGAAGAAACAGTACCATATATTGGACACTGATTCAGAGCATACATGGCCTTTTGGAAAACTTTGCCCCATCCCCACAAAGTATTGTTACCTAGTTGGTGTTGTAATTGTGACTTCAAAACGCCATTCCACCATTCTAGCAATCCAGGTACTTCAGGATGATGGGGAACATGGTAAGACCAGTGAATTCCATGAACATGAGCCCACTACTGCACTTCTTTAGCCATAAAATGAGTGCCTTGGTCAGAGGGAATGCTGTGTGGAATACAATGACAGTGGATGAGGCATTCCATGAGTCCATGGATGGTAGTCTTGGCAGAAGCATTTCCTGCAGGATAGGTAAACCCTTATCTGGAGAAGTGTCTATTCCAGTGAGGACAAACCTCTGCCCTTTCCATGATGGAAGAAGTTCAATATAACCAACCTGCCACCAGGTAGCTGGCTGATCACCCCAAGGAATTGTGCCATATCGAGCGCTCAGTGTTGGTCTCTGCTGCTGACAAATTTGGCACTCAGCAGTGGTTGTAGCCAGGTCAGTCTTGGTGAGTGGAAATCCATGTTGCTGAGCCCATGAGTAACCTCTACTCTGCCACCATGGCCACTTTGTTCGTGGACCCACTGGGCGACCACAGGGGTGGCTGGGGAAAGAGGCTGAGTGGTGTCCACGGAAAGGGTCATCCTATCCACTTGATTATTAAGATCCTCCTCTGCTAAGGTCACCCATTGCTGAGCATTCACATGGGATACAAATATCTTCACTACTCAGAGTTTTTGACTACTCAGAGAGGTCCATCCACATACCTCTTCCCCAAATTTCTTTGTCACCAATTTTCCAATCATGCTTCTTCCAAGTCCCTGACCATCCAGTGAAACCACTGGCTACATCCCATGAATTGGTATATAATCATCCATCTGGTCATTTCTCCTTCCATCCAAAGTGCACAACCAGGTGCACTGCTTGAAGTTCTGCCCACTGAGAAGGTTACCCTCCACCATTGTCCTTCAGGGATATCCTAGAAAGAGGCTATAATGCTGCAGTTGTCCACTTTCGGGTGGTGTCTGCACATCATGCAGAACCATTTGTGGACCAGGCCCTAGTCTTCTCTTCCTCTGTCAACTGATCATAGGAAACTCCCCATGAGGCCACCAGTGCAGGCTGGGGAGAGAAGGCAGGGTGGCAGGAGTGAAGACAATGGGTGTTTTGGCCCCTTCCTAATGTAACTTACTTGTGCCTTCAGGACCTGCTAAAATCTGATCACGTATATAGCACTTCCATTTGATAATGGAATGCTGCTGTGCATAACCCACTTTATGGCTGGATGGGTCAGAAAGCACCCGGTTCATGATAGGCAGTTCAGGTCGCATGATGAGTTGATGACCCACCTGCAGGCTGAGGAGTGAGAAGAGCCAGTCTGAGTTCCAAAACTGAAGAACTTGGAGTCCAATGTTCCAGGGCAGGAAGCATCCAGCAAGGGAGAAAGATGTAGGCTGGGAGGCTAAGCCAGTCTCTCTCTTCACATTTTTCTGCATGCTTTTATTCTAGCCACACTGGCGTCTGATTGTATTGCGCCCATCCAAATTAAGAGTGGATCTGCCTTTGCCAGTCCACTGACTCAAATGTTAATCTCCTTTGGCAACACCTTGGCAGGCATAACCAGGATCAATACTTTGTATCCTTCAATCCAATAAAATTGACACTCAGTATTAACTATCACATTTCTATTCTGTTACTAAAATCACACTGTCTCAACTTCCTTTCAAGCACCTTTTTGGCCTGGGCCCGAAGGCTAGGCAAATCAATTTAGTCCAGTATCAAGAATAAGGCCAAACAAGACAAAACAAAAAATTCCACTTTTTCTCTACATTAAGTTGTCAATAACCCTAAAGCCTTTTCCATGTGTAAACGCTGTAAACTTGACTTCTTTCTGGAAGATTAAAGTTTTGGATTAGTAATTGTACATAAACAAAGTATGCAGCCTAAAATATTTTTACCCATTATTATGTCCAAAGTCTGCTTATTATCAGGGAGGACTTTGCCAAAACCTATCTTTGAATTTGTTCATTCAAATAATTAGTACACTAAGGCTTATATATGTGAAACAAGTAAAAAGTAATCATGGTGTTATGTAATCAAGTATTGGAAATGTCAGATAGGATATTTGGATATTTGTCAGCATTCAGTGATTTAAAGCTTTTGATATCTGTAAAACAACGTATTTTCTCTCTTTTATTATTTTCCTGTCATCAGATGTTTGCGCTTCTTTAGTCATTGTCACTTGATTCAAACAGTAAAGTCTGTGCTGAATAAATATTTTCATTTATATAGTAAGAATGGCTTTAATAAACATTTCACTCAGGGGAGATGTTTAAAGTAAGTTCTTTAAGACCTAGCACTGTGGTTTACACCTGTAATCCCAGCACTTTTGGAGGCCAATGTGGGAGGATCGTTTGAGTTCACTAGTTCAAGACCAGCCTAGGCAACATGCCGAAACTCAGTCTCTTAAAAAAAAAAAAAAAAAAAAATCAGCTGGGTTTAGTGGTGGGCACCTGTAGTCCCATCTACTCAGGAGGCTGAGGCAGAGAATTGCTTGCGCCCAGGAGGCAGAGGTTGCAGTGAGCCAAGATCATCCCACTGTACTCCAGCCTGGGTGACTAAACTTTTCTGAGAAAAAGTGAGAAGGTTTGGAAGGATGGTTCATGACAATGAACCAAAGAGTTCTAGCTTTATTTGTGTAATAAGGGAGTTCCAAAGAGAGTAGAGGGATTTGGAAGCTTGCCTGTGTACTAGGCAAATGATCCAGCATGTTCTTGTCCATGCTTGTCCACAACCTTTTTGAGTAGGCGGCAGTCTGCACAACCTGCTTCCATGGCACAGATAATTGGAACAGTGGTTGTCATCTGACCTCTTTCTCCAGAATATTTGACTGAGAATCCCAGAACAAAGTTAATTATGAACTTGGAAGGTCATATAAATGCAGGTGTTAGGGCTGGAAGGTCATTCTAAGCGCAGGTGTTGGGGCTGCCATTTTAGAGAAAAATGGGTGATGGAAGAAGCCATAAAAAGATTAGAGGAAGAAAAAAGAGGGGAGAAAATGAGTAAATGTCTGAAGGGCAGACATGTAGTATCTCATGGCAGAGGCAAAGGCATGACTCATTCTCAGAGCTGCCTGCCTTCCTGCCCTTCATAAGAATGGCTGCCCAGATACTGTTAAGTTCCTATATTTGTATGTCCTTTCAAAACTTCCCTTTTTTCTTTAGGTTCCTTGAGCAAGTCATTGCTTCTTGAAACCAAAATTACCCAATGGGTGCAGTATTTGGGGGGAAAATGAAGCCTAAAGGAAAATGCTACAAAGGAAAACTTATGAATTGATAAGAGAAACCAACTAGGAAGGACATAAAAGTATGGATGAGTAAGTCACAAAAGGAAGATGGAGATGGGAAGAACTTTGTTTGGAGGTTGAAATCAGTAAAATCGAGTAAAAACAAAGTGTGGACATACTTTAACGGAAATGTGAAAGGCTAATATAATGGGTCAAGACAATTTAGGATGAAGTGAAAGCAATGTAAAGCCAGTGCCAATAAAAGGTTAAGTTTTCATATATTTTCTCTCTGACAGATTATTCAATTCTGACACTTTTATACCTCCTTTCTTCACTGAAAATAATTGAAAAAATTGCTTTGTTTTTTTTTTTTGCAACATACTTCGTATTAACCTGTCCTAATTAAAATGTGAACTTTTGTTTTATTTATAAGAGATATTTAAAATGTTATTGCTACAGTGTATACTATCTTCCCTCTTTAATAATTTGCAAGTAACACAATTCCTTAACAATATTTTTATGGAAAGGTCAGTGAGGCCACAAAACACATTTAGCTGACAGCACTTGGAGTTTCTGCCTTTGAAAACATGTTCAGTAGTTTCCAAGTCCATCTATGTCTTGTTTATTTTGAACTTTCTCTTTGCAAACTACAAATGCCATATGTGTATATAAATACGTATATATGAATATGTATCATATATAATATATATATATGTGTGTGTGTGTGTGTATATATATATATACTTCTCCCGAGTGCGGCCATAATGAGGACTCACTAAGGCTTACTTACCTTGCTACATAACTTTGATTGTGATTCCTAACAGAAATTATTCTGGAAGTTTTTAGTACAAAAAAATAAAGTCTTTATTTGGAGTTTTTCTTTAGTACAGGTCTAGAGGTCCTAGTGTAAGAATAATCTCTGCTTTGGCAGGGAGATGAGCCTGTAATCCTAGCACTTTAAGAGACTGAGGCAGGAGGATTGCATGAGGCCAGGAATTCAAGACCAGCCTTAACAACATTGAGAGGCCCCATCTCTACAAAAAATAAAATAAGGTTAAAAAAATAAAAATTAAATCAAATTTAAAAAATTAGCTGGATGTAGTGGCATGTGCCTGTACTCTTAGTTACTTGGGAGGCTGAGGTAGGAGGATTACTTCAACCAAGGAGGTCAAAGCTTTAGTGAGTCATCTTCACACCCCTGCACTCCAACTTGAGTGATAGACTAAGACCCTGTCCTCCTCCAAGAATAAAAATTGATGAAAAATGACACGCATGAAATATGAAACCTATACAGTCATATGTTACTTAACAATGGGGATTCATTCTGAGAAAGGTGATTTTGTCATTGTGTGAACGAACATCAGAGTGTACTTACACAAATGTTGATATTATAACTGGCTACACACCTAGGCTATGTGGTATAGCCTATGGCCCCTAGACTACAAACCTATGCAGCATGTTACTTTACTGAATACTGAAGATGATTGTAAGTTTCTGTGTATCTAAACATATCTAAACATAGAAAAGGTACAAACTATGGTGTTTTAATCTTATGGGACCACCGTTGTATATGCAGTCTGTCATTGACTGAAATGTCATTATGCAGAGTATGGCTGTGTTTCATCAATAGAAAACAGCACCAAGCAGTCCTCCAACAACAGCCCCATGCCTACAATGTGGGCCAACCAGCTGGACGCACTCATGCACAAGCAGGGCAGATGCCAAGTGTACAGGTTTCTTCCCCCCAGCAGTTGTCAGTGTGTTCCAAACCAGAGTTGCTCGTAGAGCCATTTCAAATTTCGCATGACGCATATCTGTCTGTGTATGTGGGTGCAACATTCATCCTTCCACATCCATATACACAGATTCACTTTCAAGCAAAGAATGCTTCGATATATTGTGCTGATCAAATGTCCCACTGTTCTCATGTCCACTCCTTATAATGGAAGACAGAGGGAATGGAGAAAGCTGGTGTGCCTGCTCACCCTCTCCCTCTTATTCTAGATTCTATAGATCTAGCCATGATCACTTTAAGTTCCTGCTGCCCCTGAATAGCTTTTTTTCACATGGTCTCTGCTCCAAAGGGACAGCTTCACTGTGGCTCTGGCAATGGCATGGCAGCCTGAAATTCTGTGACCTGCTTCAGGAAGCCATTTCTGTTTTCCTGAATAGCCTAAAGTGATCTATGCTTATATCACAATATTGGGCACATCCAAACACTCATATGTGCATACATATTCAACCTTATTAATTATTATTGTTTTTACATTATTGTTATCAGAATTGTAATAAACACTTACATAGTGCTTCCTATGTGTGAGACAGTCTTCTAAACTATTAAGTGATTTAATCTTCATCACAATCCTATGAAGTAAATTCTAGTATAATCATTTCCTCGTTGCAGAGGAGGAAAACTGACACCTGAAGGGATTAAGGTGGGATGCACAACTTGCACTGGCAATCCGGCTCCACAGCCTATGCTCTCGTTCCCTACACACACTTTCTTTCTATACCTGCATGTACATGCACACACGTGCAGATACAGATGCATCTGCCTGCTCGCCCATATAAAAATCTAAACATAGCTCTATCACTCTAGACCCTCACTTCACGCACTGAACCCACATATGGGATGTGGCTCAAATAAGTATATTATAAAGTCTTCCACATGGTTTAGATTTACGATTCTGTTTAGAAACCATTGCTTTAATCCGTGTCTTTTGTGGTTCTTGTCTAATTGTGAGGCAGATTTGGGAAAGCCTTCACAGAGGGGAGAGTATTTTCTAAATCAATCTTCTCTTTTTTTACCTCTTTTAGCCAGGAGCCAGCAGGATGTAGAATTACATTTAATACCAAAGGGTCTTTCTAGATTCCCATAGCTCTCCTTATTATGGTCTTTTATTATGGAAAACATTCTCTCGCATCTTGCATTCTTGCCTCATCTATCTTCTCCAAGTGAGTTTGGTAGTTAGAGACTGGAAATTTTTCTTCTTTAAATATTGTACATTTAAAAAATCTATATTAATTTAGGATTGATTAAATGGGTTAATTCCAGACTTTTCAAGGCTAACACCATATCATGTGGTATCTTGAAAGTCTGGAGGGTTTGAGATACCTGCTATTTTTATAACCTAAAGAGTGAACAATTGGCTCAGGAGAATAAAATTAATCTCAGTGTTTTCATGGGATAGGGATTGTTCTGGGAGCATAGGGAGAACCATGAGAGGAAATGTAGGCAAAGTATGTACTCTGTATATTTAGGGAGATTCCTAGTGCATGACATTTGGGACATAAAACCTCTTATTTTTTTGTGAGACAAACAGACTTGATTCAGGCTTCTCTATGCTATTTATGAGCCCCAAGAAGGCTTAGCTACAAGGTGGGAGACTTGTGACTTGGAGTTTGTTATAACTATAGGAAATCTTATGTTAACAAAACAATATCAAAGTAAACCATTTCAATGAAGTTCTTAACTAAATTCTCTTACTTTCCTCTTCAATCTGGCATAGTTTTCACAACTCTAAAACTGAGATAATAATAGTCACCTTCCTCAGTTATTGGAGGGAATAATTGAGTAGTACCAGCCCACAAAATGCGAATAAGTGTCAGCTTTTAGTAATAGTATTATAATTGGTATTGAATAATATAGTTTCTGATATGAGGGATCATTCAAAAAGGTTGAGATTCAAATTTTCTATTATCTACAGCTAGCTTAAGAGTTTAATATAACACTTTGACGTCCATTTTTTTTTCTTTCCAAAACTAGCAACTACATCCAGTTACCAACATAGCATAATGAAATGTTTAGATACAATTGTAATGTTTTGTATTTGAGAAATCAAAGCTAGAGACTTATTCAAGGAGATATAGCTACCAAAGGCAGAGTCAGGGCTCGAACACAGGTCTTCCAGTGAATAGTTATGAAATAAGACAAACTATGATAAGTCTTAAAAGATGGTAGTAAAAGTTCTATTGTGGTTCAGATGAAGAAAGGGGAACATCTTAATGGAAAATGGGATGGATAGAGGGTGCCTGTTCGAAATTCTGTTCAATTGCTTACATTTTGCCTGGATGTTTCTACAGACTCCACTGAATTAGTCAGTCTTACTGATTTGAGGTTCTGACCATAAAAATTGGCTTCAGAGTCATTTCATCCTAATCTAGTTAGAATCAGCTTCACCCTTTTCACTTACATGATAAATCAGGCTCAAGCTTTGCACTCTGCATGAAAGGAGGTTGGAAATGAGTTCCAATTTAGAATAGGACCATCTGCACCATATGTGGGCCATCCAATTGTGACTGGCTCTGCCCTGGCGACCAAAGTAATTATGGATATATTTCAGGGTGTAAGTTACTAGGTTTAAAATCCTTAACTGGCCAAGTTTTATTTTGTTAAAATCCCTTTGCTTTCACTTTGGAAAAAAGTTCAGTAATCAAGATAAAACATATAATGGACTATTAATTAAAATCAAATTTAATTTTTAAAGAATCCATGATGAATATAACATTAAAATTTTAAACGAAGACAAGATTCAATACTTCACAGCCCTTCCTCCCTATCTTCATCCTAATCTGGCCCTGGTTCCAACAAAAGTTTATAAAAGTAGGCAGCCAGCCTACAGGACACAGTTTACCCATTTGATCTAAATCTAAATCTAAATCTCTCTCTATATATACATATGGCATGACCGCTGGGCGCGGTGGCTCAAGCCTGTAATCCCAGCACTTTGGGAGGCCGAGACAGGTGGATCACAAGGTCAGGAGATCGAGACCATCCTGGCTAACATGGTGAAACCCCGTCTCTACTAAAAAATACAAAAAACTAGCCGGGCGAGGTGGCGGGCGCCTGTAGTCCCAGCTACTCGGGAGGCTGAGGCAGTAGAATGGCATAAACCCGGGAGGCAGAGCTTGCAGTGAGCTGAGATCCGGCCACTGCACTCTAGCCTGGGCAACAGAGCGAGACTCCGTCTCGAAAAAAAAAAAAAAAAAAAGAAAGTATTTATCTTGATTATGGAGTTTGGGGGTGCCTATTTAAATATTGCTTCAAAGGCAAGTGCCTTTCTAACCCCACCTTGGTCCCAAATAAGGTTCCAAGTAGATTTACAGTTGAGATGCTTAGTTAACCCACTGTGTATTATACTTAACTTGCTTATATACCAACACATTTTTGCATAATATCTCAACACTTGTGTTCCAGAAAAGTCCTGGTGTGGAAAATCCCAGAGAATAAAGATTAATAGCACGTATTCATTTCATGTTCACAGTAACCATGTGAAGCAGATGCCTTTATGATGACCCTCATTAAGGAATGAGAAAGATGAAGCCATAATGATTAAATGGCTTACTCAGGGCAACATAGCAAGTAAGGGATGAGGCTGAGCTTTAGACTCAGCTGAGAGGACTCAAGAGTCCATCTCCTAGGCTGCTGCACGAAGTTGCCTGTGTTTAGCAGGAAGTAGGAAGCAGGAAAGAGAGCGCATGCAGTGCAGAGGAAGAGATATAGGATGGGGAAAGAGTGTTTTCTGTGGCCATTCTGGTTCCTAGTTTGATGCTATGTGATACCATCTGCATTTCTGCCCTTGGATCATGAGATTCCTCCTGTATCCTTGGAGAAATTTTCATCATTAACTTACACTAGCACAAGTAGATTTCTGCTGGTCCTCAAAAGATCTTCAATACAAAAACAATCGTGGATCAAGGCTGATTGTTCCAAAACTCCATCCTGATGATACCCACATTACTGTCTTACTTTGACTTCTCTACTAGTTTTTATCACCTCAACAATCATTTCATTTGTATTAAATGTTTATAGTTTTGTCTATACGCTATTTTACAACTGTTGTTATTCTTTTAAAAAATAGTGACATATGAGCCAATATATATGCAGTTGATCCTTCATATTTGTGGATTCCACATCTGCTGATTTAACCAGTGGCAGATTGAAAATATTTTTTAAAAAATTATAGCTACAATTGTGCTTAATATGTATAAACTTTTTTTCTCTTTTCATTATTTTTTAAACAATACAGTACAACCACCGTTTTTACAACATTTCCCTTGTGTTGGGTATTATAAGTATTCTAGAGATGCTTTAAAGTATACAACAGGATGTTTGTAGGTTATATGCAAATAGTAGGCTATTTTATATAAGGGACTTGAGCATCTGTGGATTTTGGTATGGCAGGGTCCCGGAACCAGTCCCTCAGGGACAGCAAGGGAAAATTGTTCTCTTCCCTTCCCTTCCCTTCCCTTCCTTTCCCTTCCCTTCCCTTCCCTT